>NC_081185.1:133165306-133465306 GCF_029867415.1 Vicia villosa
AAGTGGTTCTAGTTGAATATAATAAATTTTTGACATGTCTTCAAGGTGATTATTCTTACTATATTAATTAAGGAGAATATTAAGTTGTTGTTGTTGTTGAATGTTTATGGTATTGTTGTTGTTGTTTTTGTTGTTGAGGAACAAACCGATGAACATAGACTTAGTTAGGAAAGACTTAGGTAAGAAAATGGTGTATGAGAATAGTATTATAGAGTTAGATGAAAGAGTTGAATTTGATCAAAGTGGTTCTAGTTGAATATTAATAGGTTTTTAATATGTCTTCAAGGTAATTATGCTTACTATATTAATTAACGAGAATAATATATTTAGTTATGTTGTTGCACGAATGTTGGAGGATAATATATTTTGTTGTTAAGATTGATTTAATATTATGGTGTGAATTTCTTTTGTTGTAGTTTTGAACATAGATGGACTATTCATTTAACTACGAAAATCATACAAATGAAATACATACAAAATGAAACTCGCACAAGTGAATCTCAAACTATAGAAGGAAAAAAGAAAAGAAAAAAAAGAGGTGCTACAGTGATGGCTAAATTAACAAAAGCCCACAACTCTGGTAACAAATTATCGATCGAGTTTAGTGTCATCACTTGGACATGTTATGATCTCAATTATTCACATTTTAGGAATTATGTTGCATTCTTTGGACGTAGCATAGTGAATATTTTGATAGATGATTGGATCCAGGTATCAAAAGATATGAAAGAAAGCATATGGACATACATTAAGGTATTAAATTTAATTTACATGATTCGATAGTATTTTTATAATTATTAATACATAATTAATGATGTAATTGTAGTTAAATTTTGAGTTTGTCGATGATGAGTTGAAGAAAAAGGGAATCACGCTGGCGAGCGTTTGAGGGGATATAAGACACAACTCACACATGACTAAATTACGAAATCTAAATCTAACCTTGAGCATCCAATTGTGAAATATAATTTTATTGACAAGAAGGTTTGGGAAAAGTTTGTTAAGTCTCGTAGCTTTGTTGATTTCTTGGTTAGTAGTAATCTTATTTTTTGATAATTTTATGCTTATGCTTTATAGATACAACCGTGCAAATTAATATTTTTACTATGTCTATAACAGGTTAAAAGTGAATCAAAAAAGGTAAACAAGATAAAAAATAATATCCCCATAGATTGTCTCGTAGGAATTACAAGAAACATGAGGAAATGTTGATTACTAAAAACTAATAAATAGGAGATGAATATGTTAGAATTAAACCATTAACATTAATCAGAAATACATGTTCAACCAAATATTAAATATAATATATTGCAGAAACCAAAGAGTCATACAAGCATGTATAGGGTTGAATGATTGACAAAATAATATTAGGAATACCTAGATCCATTGAAAAAAACTTTTTGTGGTAATCCTGAAATACAGAGGTTAGAGGTTGTTAAGGATAAGAGGTTGTTTGCTTATGTACGATATATTGGAGACCATAGCCTATTTATAGAGTGGTGGCCAATTAGGGTTCCCATTATTTTGAAATGGGTCATCCTGATATTCACTCATATTTGAACTCATATCCAATTAATTAATTAATTAATTAATTAATGAAATCTAATTAGCCTCTTAACTTTATTTGAACACTTAATTATTTAAAGCATTTAATTTAATAAAATAGCTAATATAATTAAAATATATACATGTTAAAATAATATATAAAAATATTTCAACAATCTCCCATTTGGGTGATATATCTTAATAATTATATCATAGTTTAGACGCGCATCCGAATGCTATTTATCCTTAGATTTCAACTTTATAATTTGGTCCACCTCATACATCAATAATGGGACTAGCACGGTTGTTGTCATTGAAGTATATCATGACGGAACCCCGACGACAACCACACCAATGTACTCGATGACATAGATCTATATGGATGAGTGGCATGGAAATTTCATGCAATATGTTCTCTAAATCATGCATATTTTCAACTGGTCCTACTGAAGTCTTTAGTGAGATAAAACTAAAGTTTCATGGGTGCAACTCAAAATTAAAATATTTGCACATAACCAAAAAAAACTTGATATTGTTATAACAATAGTACCTCATAAGTTATTATTTCTGCATAAAGATAAACATAACATAAAGTTTATATTAAAACAAAACCAAAACATAGAACATAGAAAACTAGGAAAAAGACTCCCACTAATCTAAGAAAATCTAAAAATCAAGACTTGTGTGACAATCATGCCCTATAAAAGCCCAAGGTGTCAAACTTTTGGTTAGTGGATCAGCTAGTATTAAGTATGTCCTCATATGTTCTATCAAAATTTTCTTCTCCTAAACTCTTCATTTCACAACAACATACTTGATATCAATAATAACTTTGATATTGTAGAACTCATATTTTTGGGAGTATAGCACAACTGTAATATTGTCACAATATAACCTTTAAGGGTCTTTTGATGCTCTCAACGATATGTAGGCTTGTGACAATTCTACATTTTGCATGATTTGATGCCTCAAAGCAAGCAACAAACTTTGTTGCCATGGTGGAGGGAGCCACTAAAGTCTATTTTGAAGACTTCCAAGAGATGGTTTCTCTAGTAAAGAGAAAGATGTAACCATATGTGTAACGTATATTATTCGGGCATCCTGTAAAATTGGAGTCATAATACCCAAAAATCTCCAAATTATATGAATTCCGTTAAGTGAGCACAAAGTCTCTAGTTCTCTTCAGGTAGCGCAATACACGCTTCACTGCTATCCAATGTTGCATACCAGGTTACTCAGATATCTGCCAAGAACTTCTATGATGAATGCTAAGTTGGGACGGGTGCAAACTTGAGCATAAAAAATACTCCTCACAACTGAAGCATATGAAACCATATGTTTCTCTTATTTTTCGAGAACATTAGTGGAGCATTGTATAAGACTAAACTTGTCTCCTCTAGGAACGGGTGTGTCTCCTTGTTTTCTATCTTTCATGAAGAATCTATCTAGATGGGAAGTTTATTTAAGACCATAGATGGATTTCTTGAGTTTTCAAACCATAGACTTTGGGTCTCCTGACACAAATTTTCTGGTTGCACCATATATATTCTCACTTCAATGTTTCCATTTAAAAACACAGTCTTTACATCCATCTGATGCAACTCTAAATCAAAATGAGCTAATAATTCCATCATGATCCTAAGAGAATCTTTCGAAGAAACTGGAGAGAAAGACTCTTTATAATCAATGCCTTCTTTTGAGTAAAGCCTTTGGCAACAAGACAAGCTTTTTATCTTTAAATGTTACCCTTTGAATCCATTTTGGTTTTAAATATTCATTTACAACAAATGGGTTTCATTCCTTCGAGTGATTTAACGATATCCTAAACATCATTGACAGCCATCGACTTCGTTTCATCCCTCATGGTGTCAACCCACTCAAGAGAGTTTGGAATTTGCATAGCTTGACTAAATTTAATAAGATCTTCCTCATTCAAACCAATTCCATCCTCATGTTCCTGAATAAATACAACATAATCATTTGTAATTGCACTCTTCCTCTATTTAGTGGATCTCCTTAATGGTAGCTCTTGAGGTTGTTGAGTTTGAACTATAGGTGGTGCTTAAGGAAGAAACTCATTATTATCTTGTCTTTGTGCCCAACTTACCTTCATGGGGCCTATAAGGAATTGCTTTAGTTGGATATCCCCAAATGTGTAGGGGCCTGATGCTGGGCTTTTTCCATGTCCATAGCTCATAAGGTGTCTTAGCTACTACTTTACTAAGTACTCTATTAAGGATATAAATTGTGGTCTTTAATGCCTATTACCAAGGTGACTCTGAAAAAGAATGACTAATCATACTCCTCACCGTATCCTTAAGAGTCTGGTTTCATCGTTCTACAACTCCACTCATGTTAGGTTTTCTCGGCATAATGTACTGCGGAATAATTTCACCCTCATCAAGGAAAAGGACGAAGGGTCATGGATGTTGTTCCCTTAATCCATCATATCGATCATAGTATTCACCACCATGATTGAATTTGACAGCCTTTATTTTCTTTTCAACGTCTATGAACATAATAAAATATCGTTGTCCATTCCAAGAACCTGTAGGGAAAGGACCACATATATTGGTATGAGTTAGTTCTAAGACATCATTAGCTCTTTTAGCATGGAAATTCCTTTTGTTTGTCTGCTTACCCTTAATAAATTGAATACAGACTTGAAAAGTCTGGCAAATCAAAGGATCCAAGAATACCTTCAAACATAAGCCTATGAATTCTCTGCATAGAGATATATCCTAATCGCTTATTCTATAAAGTGGCAGAATTCTCATTTAATTTTCGTTTTATACCATATGACTCTATTTGCATTATTTTTTTATAAGGAAGCTTAACATTAAGCATATAAAGATTATCATTCAAAGAACCAGAACCAACAACATTTGAATAATATGGAGGGCGTGAATTTATTATCTTTAAATGAACAAGCATAGCCTGCTTTTTCTAAAATAGAAATAGAAATTTAATTTCGTCTAAGAGACGATGCAACAAAAGTCTCAATCAAATCAAGATGAAAACCAATATTTAATAGGCTTAATTTCAAGTTTGGTCCCTCTATTTTATCTTCTTTTTTTTTTTGTTTTGGTCCCTTCATTTTAAAAACCACGATTTTGATCCCTTTTTAAGTTTTATGTTGGATTTTAGTCCCCTTTCCAATTGAAATTTATATTTAATGATGTGGCGCTTAGTTTGCTGATGTGTCACTGCCAAATCATTTAAAAATTAATCCAATTCATTTTTTTAATTTAATATATATGTTAATGTTTTAAGGTGTCATTTTTTTACTACTGTGATTGTTTTGAGATCTATGAGATTTTTTAAGGTGTGATTTTTGGATTTAATACTAATGTAATTTTTTGAGATCTATGAGATTATTTTGGTCTACTGTGATTTCTGGGTTTAATATATTTTTGGGTTTATTTATAACTACATATACAGAAATATACAGAAAAGAAAATGTAATACCACCAAACTATATTCCAGTCACTCACAATATCAATAATTCAAATGAGAATTATAAAGATGCAATCCAAATAATTTGTCCACTAAGATTAATTAAGATTTAGGAATGAATTAATGTTAAAAATAAATGAGTTTATGCAAATAGAAGATGAAAATAAAATTTAAGATTGGTGAACCGTAGAAGATGAATATATTTGGAATAAAAATTAAGATTTAGAAAAATGAAGATTAAAAATCTGAATTATTAAGTTATTGGCTTAATCATTATATTTTTATATAATTATATTAGTTTATTATTTTTGAAAATTTATAAAAAAACATTAACATATATATTAAATTAAAAAAATGAATTGGATTAATTTTTAAATGATTTGGCACCGACACATCAGCAAACTAAGCACTACATCATTAAATATAAGTTCCAAATTGAAGAGGGGACTAAAATCCAACACAAAACTTAAAAAAGGGATCAAAATCGTGGTTTTTAAAGTTGAGGGACCAAAACAAAACAAAAAAGATAAAATAGAGGGACCAAAATTGCAATTAAGCCTATTTAATAATAATCTAAAATTCCCTATGCCTCTACTACAACTCTATTGCCATCACCCACATAGATGAATCTTTCAACATCACTTGGCGGCAATCCCATAAGAAATCATGCATGGACATATTTATGTGAATAGTAGCATTAAAATCTACCCATCAAGTATCTTTAGGTACAAAAACTACATTAATTTCATAAGTGATAAAATTACCTTTTTTTCACGTCATGTGGCATACTTGGAACATTCCTTGATCATATGTCCAACATTTTTGCAAAAGAAGCAAGTGGACTCCTTAGGTTGTTCCTTTGCCTTCTTATTTTGAGAAAAAATTTCCGCAACCTTATCATTTTAAGTAAATAATTGCTCCAAAATCTCTAGGAACCTCTTGGTGCTTTTCCAGATAGAGTCAAGTCTTTAAAGGTATAGTCAAATCTATATATATATATATATATATATATATATATATATATATATATATATATATATATATATATATATGAAATTCGTTGCAGATAGGATCATCTCAAAATTGAGCTTTTGGAAGGTATTATCCCTATCTATGGCTGGAAGGGTTTTGCTAGGTAAATCAGTTATTCAAAGTATGCTCACAGACACTATTACCTGTTACACTTGCCCTACCTCTCTATTTAAAAAAATTGAGAAGGATTTTAGGAATTTTGTTTGACAAGTGTTGTTAACAGGAATAACCTTGTATCAGTGGCTTGGAAATGATATGTACTGTTCAATCTCATGGTGGGCTAGGATTGAGGTCTCTAATGAACCTTAATGTCGCTTCCAGCCTAAAATTCGCTTGGGATATTTTAAAAAGTACTGATCCTTTATCCATTATTTTTTAAAGCTAGGATTTTTAAACATCTTGGCATAATTAAATATCACATTTTCTCCTCTCTCTGGTCTAGCATAAAATATAAGTGAAGTACCTTATCCTCTCACATCACTTGGATTTTTGGGAATGGTAATTGCATTAATTTTTGGCAGGATTTATGGTGTGGAATCTCCAGTTCCTCGAAGATGGCAAATTTTATCTTTGATGGGAATTGGAATTTACCTAGTGATTGGCACATCCACTATCCTACCATCTAGCACAAACTCAATCAAACAATGTTAAGCAATATAAACTCTGAAGATATGGCAATATGGCCTTTTGCTCAGTCAAATATTCTAGACTTAGAGCCTGCTTATTAATTCAAGGCTCCCACTTTGCCTCAGTCTTGGCCAAAAATTATTTGGTGTGTAGATATCCCTCCATCTAAATCCACGATTGCTTGGAGACTTATGTTGAACAAGATCCCTAATGATGACCAATTACGGGTGCAAGGCTGCCAGATTATCACTCGTTGGAGCCTTTGCAGATTGAAGAAGAAATATCACAACACTTGTTCTTTGATTACTTCTATGCCAAGAGAATTTGGTTTTGGTTTTATGCCTCTGCCAAGATTATCAACCCTCCTTCAACGCTTAAGGACTAGTGGATTGTTTTAACAGTAACAAATCAAAGTAGTGTGCTCTAATCTTGAAAGTTGGCATCATTTATATATTGTATTACATTTGGGAAGCTATAAATTAGGACAGGTTCATAAGCATCATTTCATACTAAAGCATACAATTGTTAAAATTCAACAGCAATTGGTTCTAACAAGGCGATAGACCACAACTACCTCTTCTTCTTCCATGGAAGACTTTTAAATCATGAAAGCTTTCAATGTTCGTATCAATCCTCCTAAAACTTCTGAAGTCATCAGACATCCTCCCCCTCTTTACTAGATAAAATGTAATTGTGATGGCTCGTACAACCTTAATTCGGCCAGTTGTGTAGGCATTTTTTTGTAACAGTCGGGGGATTTTCTTCCCATCTTCGTTGGTGAGGTGGTGTGGCCTCCATCTTACTTAGCAGAATTTGATGCAGTCCTAAAGACAATATAAATTACGAAGGAAAAGGTTTGGAATAAGTTATGGATTGAAATAGACTCAATCAATGTCGTACAAGCTTTCCTCAAAGCTTCTTTGGTTCCTTGGAAAATTTGAAACAAGGGGAATGTTTGTCTAACTTTTTTTGCGCATAGAAGCATTTTCATCTCCCATATGTGTAGAGAAGGAAACTCCTGTGCGAATTAGCTTAACCTGTTACTACCTAACCATTTTTGAATCTATACCGATGGACATTATAAAGAATTTTGTATAAATAGGCTAGGAATACCTTATACATTTTCTACTTCTTGATAGATTGATTGTATGACAATTTTTTAGAGGGTCTTATCCTAGTCCCTTATTTTTATGGATCATCTTTTTCTTTTATTGTATAGACATTTATTATCATTATTAGGCTCTTTTTATTCTTTGTTTGGACTTGGATCATTTTTAGAAGTTACTTCCTCTGTTTAAAATGAGTGTTGTTTAAGGTTTTTCACATAGATTAAGGAATGTAATAATATTGTCATGTGACACTGTATTTATACTAAATTACCCTTATAAATGTATTGGAAGTAGTGTACAGAGTAATAATTGAAGGATAGAATTGGAGAAATAACAATTATTACTATATTGAAAAGTGAGAATGACATTCATTTTAAAAGAAGTTTTATTTGCAAAAACGGCACTCATTGTGAAACAGAAGAAATATACTACAAGAACAATGTATAATTTATTTTGTTGTTTGAGAGTATACATTAGCTGTCCAAATAATAGTTTGTTAAGCTCAAATAAAATAAAATAAAATAAAATAAAATAAAAGTCGGCTTTATATCTAGTGATTAAATAGGAAGCTGTTGCAACAGATTTTAATTGGAATGGCTGAGAGAACCATAACAGGAGAGAAAGGAATGCGAGAAGGAAAATTAAAGGATGAGACGGAAACTTAAATAGACATAACAGACAGCTTGACTAAAGAGAAATTGAAGAGGTCAAGGATTTTGGATTTTAAATCTTGGACATTGTTGTTATTGTTGTTGATTATTAGCATGTTTTTAGTGGAAGCTTCAATTAGTAGCTTAGCTTTTGTATTTTCGTAGTTAGAAGTCCATTGGAACATGATTTTATTGACGCTAATCCAAACATGCCATATATCTTGAACAAGGAATCGACAAACTCTAATGGTTCTCAGTTTTTTAAATTTGGTCTGAACGGAACTTAACTTTTAAAAATGGAGAAATAGCTCATGTCTCCAAGAGATACAAGTCAAACCTGGTAGATGGTCTCCAAGAGATACAAGTCAAACCTGGTAGATGGTCTTTTCTCCTTAATCTTGAATAGGGTGCCTGCAAAAAATACCTACAACGGGTAGGCTAAAAATCCACTAAATGAATACGGATACTGACAAGAGTAATTATCCATTAAAATAAGCGGATATTTTACTACCCACTCCGTCTCATACCCGCATTACATATTTATGTAAAGTCATTTATGTTATGAGAAAAAAGAAAATACATTGACAATGTAAATTAGTTGTATATCAATTTTTAAAATATATATGATTATTAACTATTACACAGTTTAATAATAAGTATTAATAAAAATGTTTATTTATTTCTTAAAACAATAATAAAATACAATTTTTTTAATATTGTTAAAAAAATTAAAATTATATGATATTTTGTAATTAATCGATTTAATTTTACTACAAACACGGATAAATGGATACAGATTAGATTCCATGCGAATATGGACTCGGGTACGGCAATTTTTTCAAGCTGCGGATATGGAGACTGATTTCATAATTGCCATAGAGTATGAGTAACAACTGAATGTATAACTTAACCTTAGTGTTAATCAATTACTTGCATTTTCAGTTTAAGCATGTTACAATACTGTTGTCATTTGCGTTTATGTCATATTCCACTTTTATCCTTCTGCAGCAAATAGTTAACTATGCTTATCCATAATCTATCAATTAGCAACTCTGAACGCTTTCTAATTTTACGTGACAGAATAATCAAGCTCATAGTAAAATGTACAACACAAACTGTTCGGATGTCTTAAATTAAAAAAGATTTCCAACCGATAGATTTCAGTATCAGTAAAGAGAGAGTGGTGTCTATCGACTTCTAAGAGTGACAGATTGTATTACGAGAAATCTCTGCATAAATATTAGCACTCAGCTCGGGTTATCTCAAAACAAACAGAAACACAATGTATATGAAACTTGCAATATAACAATAACATAATCCTTAACAGTACAACATAACGAAATAGCCTAAATAGCTCCAAAATCCAGCTAAAGCAAACAGAATACATGGCAAATGCATCAGACAAAATATAACTTGAAAAAAATTAATCATAGTTAGGAAGAAAGAAACTACACTTAGTCGACTTCCTCAATCTTGGGGCCAGCACCACTTCCACCAGTAGGAGCATCATCATCATCTGCAGCAGCACCCATGTCAGGACCGGCACCACCCTGGTACATCTTGGCAATGATAGGGTTGCAGACACTTTCCAATTCCTTCATCTTGTCCTCAAACTCATCTGCCTCAGCAAGTTGGTTGCTGTCTAACCACTGGATAGCCTGCTCAATGGTGTCCTCAATCTTCTTCTTGTCTTCAGAATCAAGTTTGCCTGCAATCTTGTCATCCTTGATGGTGTTCCTCATGTTGTATGCATAGTTTTCCAATGCATTCTTGGCCTCAACCTTCTTCTTGTGCTCTTCATCCTCAGATTTGTACTTCTCAGCCTCTTGAACCATCTTCTCAATATCATCCTTCGAAAGCCTACCCTTGTCATTTGTGATGGTGATCTTGTTCTTCTGTCCGGTAGTCTTGTCTTCAGCAGAGACATTCAATATACCATTGGCATCAATGTCAAAGCACACGGTAATTTGGGGAACACCCCTGGGTGCAGGAGGAATGCCAGAAAGTTCAAACTTGCCCAACAAATTGTTATCCCTAGTCCTTGTTCTCTCTCCTTCAAAGACTTGGATCAACACACCAGGCTGGTTGTCAGAATAGGTTGAGAAAACCTGTTCTTTCTTTGTTGGAATGGTGGTATTCCTTTGGATCAAAACAGTCATCACACCTCCAGCAGTCTCCAAACCAAGAGAGAGAGGGGTGACATCAAGAAGGAGAAGATCCTGCACCTTCTCATTTCCCTCACCACTCAAGATTGCAGCCTGGACAGCTGCTCCATATGCAACAGCCTCATCGGGATTAATGCTTTTGCAAAGCTCCTTTCCATTAAAGAAATCCTGCAAAAGTTGTTGAACCTTGGGAATTCTGGTAGAACCACCTACAAGAACAACATCATGGATGCTTTTTTTGTCCATCTTAGCATCTCTCAAACATTTCTCAACTGGTTCCATACATTTCCTGAAAAGATCCATGTTCAGCTCCTCAAATCTGGCACGAGTAATAGGGGAGTAGAAATCAATTCCCTCAAATAGAGAGTCAATTTCAATGGTAGTCTGGGCAGTAGATGAAAGAGTTCTCTTCGCCCTCTCACAAGCAGTTCTCAATCTCCTGAGTGCTCTAGGGTTGCCACTGATGTCCTTCTTGTTCTTCCTCTTGAACTCTTGAACAAAGTGATTCACCATTCTGTTATCAAAATCCTCACCTCCAAGATGTGTGTCTCCAGCAGTGGCTTTCACCTCAAAGATACCCTCTTCAATAGTAAGCAAAGAGACATCAAAAGTACCACCACCAAGGTCAAAAATCAAGACATTCTTCTCACCAACGCTGGTTGCTTTCTTGTCTAGCCCATAAGCAATGGCAGCAGCTGTTGGCTCATTGATGATACGCATAACATTAAGACCAGCAATAACCCCAGCATCCTTAGTAGCTTGACGCTGGGAATCATTAAAGTAAGCAGGGACAGTAACAACAGCATTCTTAATTGCAGAGCCAAGGTAAGCTTCAGCAATCTCACGCATCTTCATCAGAACCATTGAAGAGATCTCTTCAGCAGCAAATTGCTTGTCCTCACCCTTGTAGTTAACAACAATCATTGGCTTTTCAGCAGGGCCAGCAATAATCTTAAAAGGCCACAACTTCATATCACTCTGAACTGATGCATCACTGACTCTACGTCCAATCAACCTCTTAGCATCTACAAAAGAGAAAATAGTCTTAAAATCACAAACTCAAAATTCATCTATTTAGAGATAAATTCTAGCACAACATCCATCATATCAAACATACATCCAAAATATTATTCCAGACAATACACAATACATACGTAGCAACATAGCAAAGCAATTAAAATACGTAGTATTTTAGGTATGTGCAAGTTTAGCAATATATACATTTGACAAATTCTATATATGAATCTAAGTAAAAAGTAACTAATTAATTAATTAGTAATCAAAAGCAGATAAACAAGTAACTAAACATAAAATAACGGATAGATCTAGCAAATAGAAGAGTTAACTGAGCAAAGTAGCAAGGTGTAGAATAACTAACCAAAAACGGTGTTGATAGGGTTCATGGCGACCTGATTCTTAGCAGCATCACCGATGAGACGCTCGGAGTCGGTGAAAGCGACGTACGACGGCGTGGTTCTGTTACCTTGGTCGTTGGCGATAATTTCAACTCTGTCATGTTGCCAGACACCGACGCAAGAGTATGTGGTTCCGAGATCGATTCCGATAGCTGGTCCCTCTCCCTTTCCGGCCATTGGATTTCGCTCTTTTGGTACGTTACGCAAAAGAGAGAGATCTGAGAGGAAGAGGATGGAAATCACAGCCTGAAACTGTGATTAGAAGTGAAAGGAGGTTGTTAGTAGTGGAAGTTAGCTTATATAGTTAGGGTTTCAAAGTTCTTCTAGAATATTCTATTAGTCTATATTATGGGAGTCCTTGGATTTGATTGGGCACAATTTACGCGTTTGTAGATCTTATTTCCGGGATCTTGGGCTTGTAGTGGGCCTAACTATATGAGAACCAATAAGTTGGAAGTTTCTTGGTTTTTAGGAGTCCTTGGTCAATTTTATGTAATATTTTCCTAATTCGATTATACATATCCGAACTTAACACATTTTAGTTTTTTATTGAATAAATGCAAAGATACATATTTGAATGCACCAAATAATAGTTTTCGGACACACATATCCGAAGTAAACACTGACTACTAATCAGAAACAAAAACCTTAAAACCAAAGTAGCTTAACATTACATATTGTTATAAATGAGTAGCTAAGGACGTTGCAACATTTTGATAACATCTTCTCCCGATCTTTGAAGCTTTGCTCAACTTCAATCAGACCTTTAGTAGAGTATAAGTGAAAAGTACTCCACAAAATCTTTAAATCGTCATCCATCTTAAGTGCAAACTAGGTGAACTTTATCTTTCCTTCAGTGTCAAGTGAGGGTGAATGATACTCGAGTCTGACCATCTTTTGAATTTTTGGATATTACATGAGAGAATTCAGTATGGTAATCAACTCGAAAAGAGGTGTGGCCAACCTAAATTGAAGTCTTAGGTTTTGAGAGTCTCTTGTGTTTTAAGTCACCCATGTATCTTTTGATACCATGTGGTAGACAGATTGTTACTTGACTGTTTGTCAAGTTATTGTTCTCACTCTTAAAGCTTTTAAGCGTAGAGTTGAGTATTGTTCTTGGTTAAAGCTTTTAAGCAAAACTAAGTATTGTGTATTTGAGAGTGTAATCTTTCTGTTGGGTTCTTTTGATTCCAGTCACAAGGTTTTTGGTTGCAGGTATATCACTATGATGATTGGAAGTAAGATGGGATTTCTCATATCTAGATGTTGATTTCTAGTTAGAAGTTGCATGGGATAGTGATTAGAAGATAAGTTTTAAACTGAGACAGTTTAGGCTTTGAATTAATACTATTATAGTGGATTTTCTTCCTGGCTTGGTAGCCCCAAGAATAGGTGATGTTACACCAAGCTGAGTTAACAATTGACGGTGTTATTTACCATTCTACAATTAATACTACATGATTTTCTATTTGGTATATGTGTGTTGTATGAGCAGACGATGTCAATACATCTGTCTTGACATTGTGATTTGTGATTGTGTAACTTATGTATGCATAATTACAATCTGGTTTGATTTGTTCTGTTATGTCTGTTCACATGAGTTGTAACATATTGACGTCATGCTCTGATGTTGGGACATCAACAGTGACATGTGGTGCAAGTGCCATGATTACAAAGCCAAAGTTAAATCCAGTTATCTCACCATATCCAAATTTGGTACTTCTAAATATACCTCATGAAGTTCATTTTTTTAATGAACGGGGTCTAGCCAATACCCCTACCAAATTTGTTCTCTATAATACCCTCAACACTCACCAACTTGATCTCTACTTCTTGGCAAAACTTTGTATGGATCTGCAACATTTTCCTCCTAAGCTTATTGACTCTCTCAACCTTAAAAAAAAAAAATCCACCAATCCATACCAAATGGCCTTTCCAGCCTCTGGTGTGTTTACTCTAAAAAAGTTAACCCTCAAATCCTTTTAATTACTAACCAATATGTTGTTTTTTCTATTAACTTAGACAATCGGAACATTGGTATAATTGTTATATATGCCTCCACATGTCACCACAAAAGGAAAACCTTATGGACTGTCCTGACTAGTCCCCAAAATAACCATATTATACCTTGGCGTTTCTTAGGGGATTTCAATGCAATCCTTGGAGCCCATGAACATATAGACAAACTTCCTCCCTCTAGAGCCTCTATCAATGACTTTCAAGATTGGGTTAACCAAAACTGCTTATTGATATGCCAACTAAGGGCTTCTTTTTCACATGGTTCAATGGTAGGTGTGGGGTAGCTCACATGGAAAGCAAATTGGACAGGGTTTTCTACAATCAAAACTGGATAACGACATGAAATACCACCCATATAGTCACTCTTCCGAAGCTGAGATCTGATCATTTTCCCATTTTTGAGGAAGGTACCTTCAATACAATCAAGTTCAAAACTAGCTTTAGATTTATTAGCATGTAGACTCTCCATGATTAATGTAGAGCCTTAATAGAAAATATTTGGTTATAGCCCATCGTAGGATACCCAATGTACATTTTTTCCCAAAAGCTTCAAAACCTGAAAAACAATCTTAAACTTGGAACAAGGAGGTTTTCGAGACATTCACCAATTGGTCTAAACCTCCACTCTTAATCTCAACAAAGTTCAAGAGAAAATTAAGTTGATTGGTATGAATAAATGTCTAAAGGAGCAGAATATTAAAGCACAATAAAACATGGAGCAAGCTTTAGATAAGGAAGAACTCTTCTGGATGATAAAGTAAAGAATTAGATGGCACAAACATGGTGAAAGAAATGCCTCATACTTTCACAGAGTTACCAAAATAAAAGACTTTAGAAGAAAAATAACAAGCCTTAGGACATGCAATTATTTATTATATAACATTTTTAGTTTTGCAGGTGTTGTTCAAGATTCTGATCTGAATGACATTATCCCTACATTGGTTAATAACTTTATGAATGTAATTCTTAATAGTATGCCATCCATAGAAGAAATTATTGTAGTTGTTTTTTGTCTTAGGAAGGATAGTGCTCTTGGTCCATATGGCTTAGGAGAAGTAATTTTCCAAGCATATTGGAGTACTATTCAAGCTAATGTCTACAATGCAGTCTAAAAATTGTCCAGGATGGAAGCTTTCGAATTTCGATGAAAATATTAGAGTTATTATCCCAAAAACTAGTGTTGTTGACTCTATGGGCAAGTTCATGCCAATTTCTCTTGCAAATCACAAGTCCTAGCTCATCTCTAAGATTATTGCTGAAAGGCTCACCAAAATCATGCATTTCTTGGTGTCCAATGAACATAAAGGGCTTGTTCAAGGGAGAAACATAAAAGACTACTTATGTATAACATCTGAAGTAGCTAATCTCCTAGACAAGAATCCTCATGGAGGTAACATTACCCTCAAGGTTGACGTCACAAAGGCCTTTGATACCATCAATTGGGATTTCCTCATCAAGGTCCTCAAGAAGTATGGACTTAACATTACTTTTTGTAATTGGATAACAACAATTCAGGAATCTGCCAAAGTCTCTATTGCTTTGAATGGATCCACTTATTATACCTATATGTCAAGAAAGGGGTTAGACAAGTGAGTAGGAATATAACCAACCTGGTTTGTACGGACAAGCTCACTCTTATAAAGGCAACTGGGACCTTAGCATTCCTACACATACATTGTATGCAGGTAATTTTATTGTCTTATGCATGGGAAAAACTTCCAACATTATAGCTCTTTAGAAATTATTCCATGAATACTCTGCTGCTTTTGGCTAGATCATTAACAACTTGAAGTCTTTTATCTTCTTTGGATCAATGTCTTTTACAAAGGCATATCTCTTTATTCATTTCACTAGATTTAACTGAGGTACTTTGTCTTTCATTTACTTGAGTTCCAATCTTCAAAGGAAATGTCAAGAGAATCCACCTTTAAGCTTTTGTAGACAAAAAGGTGGCAAAGTTGTCTGCTTAGAAAGGTTCAACTCTAACTTATGATGGAAGAGTATGATTTATCATTTAATAACAATATACTCTTCATATGGTGTGGCAATGTCAACTCTAGGAGGTCTGTAATAGTTGCTTGGAAAAAGGCCTATCATTCTAAAGATCATGGAGGCTTAAGCATAAGATCTCTCATAACTCTAAACAATACTATCAACTTTAAACCGGGTTAGGACAAGAGCATTAATGATAAGCATTGGGCTATTCTGGTGAGAGTTGGGGTTTTAAGGAAGCATGGCATAATAAAGCACCATATACCTTTGACTATTTGGTTCACCGTCAAACCTGAATTTCAATTCCTGCATACCAACACTGCCTAGCTCTTGGGTAAAGGTAGACAAATTAGGTTTTGGAAGGATAATTGGTGTGGTCACACCTTGCTATATAAAAATAATATAACTATGTTGGATGAGGATGGAATTGACCCTAACTTGTTGGTTTGTGACATGCAGCACAATGGAGATTGATATATCCCTAATCACTAGCATAAATTGTTTCCTTTTTGAACTAAGATATGACTCTGGTTAGCCCCTCACCAGAGGAGTTAGATAGAAGGATTTGGCATGCTTCCTTAAATGGAAAACTCTCCTTAAAAGATGCGTATATAAGCAAGTCAACACCTTCAATCAAATCTTATAGGGTTGGATGCATTTGAAATCAAGACTTGACTCATTCTAAATCATTCCCGATCTGCTACAACATAGAGGTTGCACCTTGGTTATCAAATGCAACATTTGCAAGTCACATATTGAAACATATGCTCGTGTCTTTTTTTTTTCATTGTTCTGATGCAATTAAAATTTGGAAATGGCTCTACACGACCCTCAGTTCTTCCATTATCATTGCTTCGAAAGAAGATGTTTGGCCCTTATGCAACAAGAGTATATCCCCTCAAGCATAAATTATTATCAAGGTTGCCATTAGGGGTGGAAGTAGGTCAGGCCAGACCAGACTTTTCATAAAAAGGCTCGGCCTATTTTTTAAATTCAAAGCCTAAGCCTGGCCTATTATCTATCATAGGCTTTAATTTAGGCCTGGCCTAGCCTTTTTATAAGTCTGGTCTGGCCTATTAACCTATTTAAAAGCCTATTTTATTTTGTACTCTCTAAAATTTTAAAATTCCAAATTATAACTATTATTTAAATTTAGTTATAAAATGTCAAATAAATTCTTAATTATAACTATAATTATTATTTAAATTATATAATTATTATTTAAATTAGTTAAATTAAAATTATAAAATTATTATTTAAAATTTCATCATGAAATAGTAGAAAATTTACTCCATTCAACTCACATGCTTCATCATGAAATAGCAGAAAATTTTAAATCTAACAGGAACAACACCATAACTCTAAACAACGCCATAACTCTAACAACACTACATTCAATTAAATATATATAAAATCTAATAGGAACAACACCATAACTCTGCTCTGTATATAACAACTAGTCTTTGAAATTATATAACATATAATATAAGAAAACCTTGCTGCAATAACTTAATAAATATGCAGCAACCCAGACACCATTAAACATAAAAAGGGACTCAAATCTTTAAGGTGGTCTCCTGATGTTGTTCAGCCGCCACCTTCGAAATAAGAAAGAAAAATTAAAAACTATAACAAGTTTAAAAAATGAAAAGAAGTTTTATGTTATCTGAGAAAAGATGGTGATGATGACGGTGTTAGTAACGGTGGCGATAGAGATGCTCGATGTGAGAGGGACCTCTTTACGTGCTTACTTTAAAGACAACTGGCGACGGACTTGCGGTGACAAACGGTGTGGAGATGGACCAACGGTATGGAGAACACAAAGAGCAACGAAGGTTGTATTTCTCTCCTTTTTGCTCAATGTTGTTTATAACATGTTGTTTACTTTTCTTATTTGTTTAATGCCTAGTAAATTTTGAATTACCTATTTAATTCACTACTTTCCACCTTTTCGAATGACCAATACATTTTCTTTGTCCGGATGACTCTTCAATTCTTAATATAAATTTTAATTCATTCATTATTATAATTCATTTTTTAGGTATTAATATTATTCAATATAAAAACCCTTGGACTTCATGTATATACTACTAAATAGGTTGGTCTATCAGGCCTAATAGGCTTTTTTAAAAGCCTAAATCTGGCCTGCTTAATTAAATAGGCTTTTTGAAAAGTCTAAACCTAGCATTTTTATTATATAGGCCATGTCAAGCCAGACCATAAATAGGCCAGACTCTAGGCCCCTGTTGGCGGCCTAGCCTACTTCCACCCCTAGTTGCCATAGTGTTCACCTTCTTTTTCATTTGTCTGGCTCGAAACGTGAAAAAAATACCAAGGTAAGGCTCTTCCCTTTCACATAACCACTGTAAATATAATTGGCCAAATCACAATTACTGGAAACAATCCCTCGCTTTATTCTTCCTCTTCTATTGTGAACTTCAATTTCCTCAAATCCTTCATAGTCAACATCCATTATATGTCTGTTCCTATGGTGAAAGAGGTCATTTGACAGTCTCCCATTAACAATTAGCGTAAATGCAATTATGATGTCTCTTTGATCCTCAAGCAAATGGGTGTGGAGGTATCTTTAAAGATTCAAAAGGTAATTTTATATTAGGATTTGTTGGACCAACTATAAGTATCAATTTCTTATATGTAGAACTTTCTGCAGTTTTTATAGTCATGGAAATTGCTAGAAAAAGAGGATGACTTAAGTTTTGGATTGAGAGCGACTCTTTTATTGTGATAAGTTTTTTCAAAAGATTCTTTGCTTTCTTGGCATCTTTTAGAAATAGATGACTTCATTGTAAAAAAATAATAATAAATCATTGTTAATATGTCTTTTGTCATTACACTTCACACATATTCATAAAAAGAAAACTCTTGTGTGATTTTTTTCTAGCTTAGGCTGTACTTCTTGTCTTTAACTCTTTTGTACTCATTGCGTGTTTGTTTATACGGTAGCACACGGCTACCTCGCGTTAAAACGCTATTCCACCACAATTTTTGGAAGCTCCAAGTGTTAACTTCGTTGTAACGTGTGGTGTAAATGCGATACTGTAAAATGCCAAACACACGCTCAATTCATTTAACAATTAATAATGATTTTGTAAAGAATTAACTTAGATTGAGTTTCTTTTAAAAAAAATCATATTGAAAGAGTCTTAATCTAATACCCTTCTCCTTTTTGTGTATTATCAATAGTCCAAATCAAACTAAACTTATCAAAATTGACCTCATCATTCCAAAATTAAATAAAATTTTAAGGGGACGTTTGTTTTATGGATTACTAATTTATTCGTAAGAATGTGACATTAATTTTTTTATTCCCATGTTTGTTTCAAGTGTTTATCAATTATGCCTTGAAACTTTTTATTCCATGGAACTTAATTTACACTTGATTTTTTTATTTTGTATTCCCATGCAAAAGGATGAGAATATTATATTTTCATGGGAATAAGATCTAACCATTAGGGGCGGGAATAGGCTAGGCCGAACTAGGATTTGCCAGGCTTGAGTCTGGCCTGCTAAAAATTACAAAGTCTAAGTCTGGTCTGTGACATATCATAGGCTTATTTTTGGACCTGAGAGACTGAGACTGACATTTTCGAAGGTCTGTTAAGCCTATTAGCCTACATAAGAGCCTATTTAATTTAAACATTTATAAATAAGCAATTAAACTAATGTATAAATAGACTAACAAATTAAAATACCAATAAGACTAAATGCTTATCTGCATTTACTTGTTCAAGTTTACCTATTAACATAAGTGTTCGAAATGAGTCGGAACAGGTGACCAGCAATTAGGGGTGGCAAAACGGGCCGCCTGCCACGCCCCGCGCCCGCCCCACCTTAAGCCTGCCAAAAAATGAGCGGGGCGGGCAAACCCACCAAATAAAATGGGCATAAAAATCATGCCCGCTCCACCAAGGTGGCGGGGGTTAGCGGACGACGGGCTTGCCCTTCTATTTTATTTATTTATTTTTCTTTTGTTTTTTAATAGATTAATAGTCTCTTTTTACCTTTCCATTAAATTTTTTACATATTTTTTAGAACAAGTTTTTATAAAGCATCTTTTAAACAAATTTTACCTAAAAAAATACTTCATATATTTACAAATAAATGTATAAAATAAGACCATGAAGAATTATAATTACTAGAATTAACTAAAAAAAAGACCAGCTTAACGAATAGGTGAGGCGGGCTTTGGCGGGGCGAGCTTAGGCGGACGACGGGTTTTGACGGGGCGGACTTTGGTGGGCGGCGGGTCCAAAATACTAACCCGACCCGCCATTTTTTGCGGGTGAGCGGGCCAAGCCGGCGGGCCTCCGCCCATTTTGCCACCCCTACCAGCAATGACGGCTTGATCTTCGGTGATGGTTGAGGAAAAAAGGGAGTTGTACCTGCAACATACTGCCAAAGTAAGAGCGAGAACAAAGGTACAACGGTTATTTATAATGTTCTCTTCAATGTTGGACTAGGTTGTCTTATATTTGTGGGTCTGGGCGTAACTTTAGGGCCCAAAATATAGGAGACCGTTGATTAGGTCTTGGTTAGCCGAGCAAGAGGAACAAGTCGTTGGCGGGGACGGAGATCTGGCGTGCTCGAATAACCCTAGGTTGTGGGGCTCCCCTTATAAGTCTTGTCTGGTAGAAGGGGAGATTCGCCCTCTGTTTGCTTCATGGAGTGGATCAACGCTTATTGGGCCTCTTCACACTCATGGGTGTATTGGACTAATTAAGATAATTGGGTTAGTCCAGAACAATAAGTTTTTAGATACTATTTACTTAAGAGAACTCATGAAAACAACTTGAGACATTGTTTATTAGCTTTTTTCAGCTTATCTTCATAAGTTATTCAAGATAACTAAGTTTTATTTTTGTATTTTATTTCAAAGTACAAATAAAATATAATATTTAGAATAAATTTATTCTTATTTATTTAAATAGATCAGTCTAATAGGCTTAAAAAGATTTTTTATATGATATGTGGTCTAGCCTTTTAACTAAATAGGCTTATAAAAAGTCTAAGTCTTTTTTATTTTAAAAAAAAGTTTGGCCTAGTCTGAACTTATGTAGGCTAGGTCATAGGCCCCAGTTAATCGGTGTGACATATTCTCACCCCTAGTAACCACAAATAACTTCTCATTTATATTTATTTAATTTCTTATTTATTATTTTAAACTTTTAAACTAAATATAATTTAAAAACATTTCTAAAAATTTAAATTATTTACCTAACATAAGGATAGAAAAATTATTGGTGATAATAATATTTCTGAAAAATATTATTAAGATTATAATTTTAATCGTTGAAACAAACACACCCCACACCCTAATATATTTAATATTATTATTATCTGTTTCGTTTCTTTATTTATTATAGTATGAAATGTACATAATATTAAAGTTTTTTTTATAGATTTTTTAAATATTAAAAATGGACAACAATAAATGAATACCCTAACACATATCAAGTTTAAAACTATTTTTATTAAAAAACACAGTTTTGTTACTACTGGTCATCATTAATGCATAGGACGATCACCCCAGTAAAATATTTTCAAAATATGTTATACTCAAGATGGACAGCAGCCAAACAACACATTAGGTTGTTGGCTATAGATAATATCAACATCTTTAAGGCAGCTAGTTAAATAGGAAATAAATAAATAAAATACCTGGAAGACAATGTATAAATATAAAACTATCATTCTTACAATGAATGAAAACTACAAAAATGAGGGCTTGCGTTACCGAATGTTATGAAATACCCAAAAAAAATCTTAGCGCTGTGGCTAAATCCATTAATGATTACAGACCAATTCAAAAATACAAACAGAAAAATAAACCATAGATAAGAAAGAAAAAGCCACTACATTTAGTCGACTTCCTCAATCTTGGGACCAGCACCGCTTCCACCAGTAGGAGCATCATCATCATCTGCAGCAGCACCCATGTCAGGACCTGCCCCACCTTGGTACATCTTGGCAATGATAGGGTTGCAGAGGCCTTCAAGTTCCTTCATCTTGTCCTCAAACTCATCTGCCTCAGCGAGCTGGTTGCTGTCTAGCCACTGGATAGCCTGCTCAATGGCGTCCTCAATCTTCTTTTTGTCAGCTGGATCAAGTTTACCTGCAATCTTATCATCCTTAATGGTGTTCCTCATGTTGTATGCATAGTTTTCTAATGCATTCTTGGCCTCAACCTTCTTCTTATGCTCTTCATCTTCAGACTTGTATTTCTCAGCCTCTTGAACCATCTTCTCAATATCATCCTTTGACAGCCTGCCCTTGTCATTGGTGATGGTGATCTTGTTCTTCTGTCCGGTAGTCTTGTCTTCAGCAGAGACGTTCAATATACCGTTAGCATCAATGTCGAAGCAAACGGTAATTTGGGGAACACCTCGGGGAGCAGGAGGAATGCCGGAAAGTTCAAACTTGCCCAACAAATTGTTATCCCTAGTCCTTGTTCTTTCTCCTTCAAAGACTTGGATCAACACACCAGGCTGGTTGTCAGAATAGGTTGAGAAAACCTGTTCTTTCTTTGTTGGAATGGTGGTATTTCTTTGGATCAAAACAGTCATCACACCACCAGCAGTCTCCAAACCAAGAGAGAGAGGGGTAACATCAAGAAGGAGAAGATCCTGCACCTTCTCATTTCCCTCACCACTCAAGATTGCAGCCTGGACAGCAGCTCCATATGCAACAGCCTCATCGGGATTAATGCTTTTGCAAAGCTCCTTTCCATTAAAGAAATCCTGCAAAAGTTGTTGAACCTTGGGAATTCTGGTAGAACCACCTACAAGAACAACATCATGGATGCTTTTTTTGTCCATCTTAGCATCTCTCAAACATTTCTCAACTGGTTCCATACATTTCCTGAAAAGATCCATGTTAAGCTCCTCAAATCTGGCACGGGTAATAGGGGAGTAGAAATCAATTCCCTCAAATAGAGAGTCAATTTCAATGGTAGTCTGGGCAGTAGATGAAAGAGTTCTCTTCGCCCTCTCACAAGCAGTCCTCAATCGCCTGAGTGCCCTAGGGTTGCCACTGATGTCCTTTTTGTTCTTCCTCTTGAACTCTTGAACAAAGTGGTTCACCATTCTGTTATCAAAATCTTCACCTCCGAGATGGGTGTCTCCGGCTGTGGCCTTGACCTCAAAGATACCCTCTTCAATTGTTAGCAAAGAGACATCAAAAGTACCACCACCAAGGTCGAAAATCAAGACATTCTTTTCACCAACGCTTGTTGCTTTCTTGTCTAGCCCATATGCAATGGCAGCAGCAGTAGGCTCATTGATGATTCGCATGACATTAAGACCAGCAATCACACCGGCATCCTTAGTAGCTTGACGCTGGGAATCATTAAAGTAAGCAGGGACGGTAACAACAGCATTCTTAATTGCAGAGCCTAGGTAAGCTTCAGCGATCTCACGCATCTTCATCAGAACCATTGAAGAGATCTCTTCAGCAGCAAATTGCTTGTCTTCACCCTTGTAGTTAACAACAATCATTGGCTTTTCAGCAGGACCAGCAATAATCTTGAAAGGCCACAACTTCATGTCACTCTGAACAGATGCATCAGAGACTCTACGACCAATCAACCTCTTGGCATCTATAAAAGTGAAAATCATCTTAGTATCACAAATTCAACATCTCATCTATACAAAAACATAAACAAGACAATACATATATTATATAGTAATTGAAACTCGGAAAGAAGAGATAAACAACTAACTAAAAATTCATGTGTCATAACCCTCATGTATCACATTAACAATCTATTTTGAGATAAATATGGTACATTATGCAGTGTAAGAGAAATATAGGCATACCATCACCTATACAAATTTATTATTGGTATATCATGCGGTATAATAGTTTAATCCAACTACTCAGAATTAGATAGTAACATAGCAATGCAAAAGATGCAACGGGTTCATTGAATTTAAAAAAAAGCATCATGTACATTCAGTTTAAATATACATGTCACACCAAAACCAAATTATGCCTTATTATAAGACTATAAACAAATTTGATTGAATCATGGCAATGCAAAAGAACAAAACCCAACATGTACAGTCAATTTAAATATATATGTGGGTGCATACCAAATTATATCAAGTTTTAACCCCATACACAATTTATTGACTCATAGCAAAGCATAAGATGCAACATGTTCATTGAATTTAAAAATCCCTGCATCACAGTTTAATTGAACAATAGTAACTGATAGAGACATGTCATCATGTTTCACTCTAAATCATAGCAATACTAAACCACGTTTCACATTACAGATCTATTATGAAATAAATCTGACTCATCAAATGAGTAACAAAGCATACGTCCAAACACAATACAGTTTTGGATCCATAAACTTATATATATTCAATCAGAAGCGTTATGAACGGTAAATTTACATATTGTTAGTACGAACAAGCGCAGGATTAGTTACACAAAACAAAATTATTACAGGACGAGCAACAAAATGGAATATACAGAAAGAACATACGCGCAAAATATTGAGTAGATCGAGCAAAGTGTAAAATAACTAACCGAAGACAGTGTTGATAGGGTTCATGGCGACCTGATTCTTAGCAGCATCACCGATGAGACGCTCGGAGTCAGTGAACGCGACGTAAGACGGCGTGGTTCTGTTACCTTGGTCGTTGGCAATGATTTCAACTCTATCATGTTGCCAGACTCCAACACAGGAGTACGTGGTTCCGAGATCAATTCCGATAGCCGGTCCCTCTCCTTTTCCGGCCATTGGTGGGAAAATAGATGAGAGTCAGATCTAAGAAGTAGTGAATGTAAATCACAGCACCAACGCTATGATTCGAAGAGGAGGAGTAAGTATAGTATAAGTTAGCTTATATACTTAGGGTTTTAAGTCGTTCTAGAATATTCTGTTACTCTACACAGCTGGAACCATTGGAATTGTAGATCTAGTTTTCTACAACTATGATTGGTAGATCTAATTTTCGAAAACCTCTAGTGGGCCTAACTATTTAGAGCCAATGGAGTTTCTCTCTATTGTCATGACTCAACTTTTGTTTCTTTCCCCACCTCCCTATTTCCTCAATTTTGTTGCCTTAATTTTAACGTTTCTATTTATTGCGTGTAATATACTACAAGAATAATAATCTAATTTTAAAAAGTATTTATAATTTCTTTGCAACACTTTTAATTTCTTTGCAACACTTTTAATTTCTCAAAATTTTTTGAAATTCTAGAATTTACAAAGTAATTTTTTTTTAGAAGACATGTTACAACGTTGTACTTGTATATGTGTTTCTCAACATTGTCATTGGCTTCGTCAGCGACCCTTGAAATGGTGTGGTGTCTTATAAATAGCTCTTTCAAGAAGTCGAGATATGCATAATCTCATTAATCTTTTCATTTATTTTATTTGTTGGGAAAAGCTAACATGTGCCCCAAGGGCACAAGTTAATGAGATATTTATAGAAATATTTTCTTGAAACGCGTGCATTCAATATATTGGAACTTTAAATATGACTCTATTGCATTTAATTACATTTAACTTTTTCTAATTATAGTATCTTAAACATGTGCCGTTAGGGCACACGTTAGCATGACCCTTATTTGTTTTATCTAGGTTAACTCCAATTAACTAAATCATCATGTTTACTATGATAATTGTGACATGGTCCTAGATAAACATATGTATAAGACACAATACAATGTCTAGTGTCTTCGTTGTTTCTCCAAATGAAAGATGGAAATTGCATGTCTACCTGTGCCACCTTTCTAAAAGGTTGTCATAAGAATATGATTACTTATGTTAAAACGCGTGGTGGCAAAGTTAGCCAATTTATTTTCTCGAATGACATAAATGAACATGTGTTTGTGTGGGGTAGTTGAATTTATGATTGTTTTGCATTTGTTTATACATTTTTATGGCCGATCACAAAAGTTTAAAAAAAAGAATAAATATAAAACGAGAAGGAAAAGTAAATTGTAAAAGTGATTCATGGAAAGACGTAACATATCTCTCATTCCTAAATATGTTTGGCCACGTGGTCCTCATAAAGGCGCAATATCGATGTGTTAGACGGGCCTCCGGAAATACATTAGTGTGAACTTAGGTTCATCCACCCCAAGCTCCTGCACATAGGGGTGCTCGCGGTGCGGTTTGGGCGGTTTTGACGAAAAAAATCATCCGAACCGCAAGAGAAAAAATAGTGCGGTTTGGTTTGGTTCGGTTGGCTTTTAAAAAAAATCCGAACCAAACCAAACCAAACTAATGCGGTTTGGTTCGGTTCGGTTGGTTCGGTTTTTTACAAATATTTTATTGAGCCATACATACACATATAGATGATAACATAATTTTGTATTTATACATTCATACACTATCAAATAACAACAAAACTCCTCATATTTTGACAACAATTTTCCATTTAATATGTAAAAATTAAATTAGACAAAAGTGGAATATTAAACATAAAATAATAGCATAAAACAATATAAAAATTATTATAACGAAACAAAAAAATAGAAAAGACGAAAGATTAGTGAAAGTGAAAAAGAAAAAAAGTGTTGAGAGATTAGAGAAGAAGATATGCGATAAAAACGAAACTGAAATACGGAACATTTACATAAAAATGAGAAGGTGAAAAAGAAAGAATATAAGAGAGTAGAGATTATAGAAGAAGAGGGAAGATGTATGTGGCAAAGAATGTGCGATAATGTTATTAGAGATTTTAGAAGATCTGGACTGAAATTATATGTGTAAGGATGAGAAAATTGTTCGTAATCATAATGCTAATGTATAATAAGTTTAAGTTTGGGTTGGATGTGAGTTAGTAAAATTTAGGTTGTAACATAGTGCGGTTTGATTCGGTTTGGTTCGGTTTACAAAATACAAACCGCAAACCGAACCGAACCGTGCGGTTTTGTAAAAATTGACCCAAACTAATCCGAACCAAATGCGGTTTTTTGCGGTTTGGTTTGGTTTGGTTTGCGGTTTTCTATTGGGTTGGTTTGGTTTTGATCACCCCTACCTGCACATCATGCTTCTAAGCAGGGCCGGTCTTGACATTTTAGAGGCCCGGGGCAAATAATAAAAATGGACCCCAATAAAAAAATTAAACATACATTGAATTTTGATTTTTGAATTTTGATAATAAATAATAAGAAATAATTATATATAAATATAAAAGAGGATACGGAAAAATATGTTGATTAGTTTGGTTAGTCATAGTAGAACTTTTAGTTTTTAATTGCAAGGGTCTAATTTCACTTGACATTATTTATAAAATTCTCCATCATTTCTTCTTTAAGAGATTTTGTTGACCGAAACTTCTTCATCATCTTAATTGTTCGAAAAATATACTTTTTTTGATAAAACTTCTTTATTAGCAGGCAATGATTTTTTGAAAGATCATTTATCTATCGAAATTGTTCTGATATAATTGTTTTTTTTTAAATTAAAAGAATAATTGTAACATCTAATTATTTAAATATCTATCATTAAAAATTTTAATATAATCAAAATCATATAAATTTTGTAAAATATATATCTATAAAATAATATTTTTTAAAAACATTTAAAATAACATTTTAAATTTAAGTGATATTTTAAAATTTTACAAAATTATAACAAGATAATATTTAAAAATTTAAATAAACCTCACTTTATAAAAATTATAAATTTCTATTTGTGGAATTAACACAATAAATATGTTATGGAATTAAAACTATTTGTTTAATTAACACAAGAAAAATGTTATGGAATAAAATGGACAATAAGCACCAGAACGGGAATCGAACATTGGACACACCATGCAAACATCATTACGGAAATTGATGCTCTTCCGGTAGGACATTTAAACTTTTTATTTTAATAACGAAATGTATAGCTTTTAATATATTTTTATTTAATTTATAAAACCCATTAACAACAATTTTGAGGCCCCATTTTTTTTGAGGCCCTGGGCTATGGGCCTGCTTGCCCTGGCCCAGGGCCGGCTCTGCTTCTAAGGCTAATGATGTAGCTCACCGAGTCTAGATTGATCTGCTTCAATCTTACGTTGCCCCTAGTGCGAGTTCTCAATATAATTATTCCTATCTTATACTAAAATATGGTAGAAACATAAAATAATCAGCAAATTCGACATCAATTATATCAATGAATTGGCAAATGAGCATGCATTAAGATAAACCTGTATTATAGAATTCAAATTTGTGTCATTGTGCTTGTTCGATTTGTTAATTTGAAGACACGTAGCTTAGTGCATTGTAAGGTTTCAGAATCTGAATGATACCAATTGCACGGGGGTAATACATGTAATTAATCAAAGAATCCGGAACATTTGTGTTAACCTATTGATAAATAGTTACATATCTCACGGTTCAGGCAAAATTTGATGACAAAGAGCCTCTACAAAGATTTCAGATTTGGGGTTTTATGGATGAAGTGATAAAAAGCAGAATGGCGGATGATGAGTCTTGTAGACATAACAAACCTCCTATTGGATCGATTGTCTTAGTAATTGAGCTATTGCCTACTTTGACATGTATATCACTCAATTTTACGCCAATCTTGTTAAAAGAATATGGTATGACTTTGATTTTTAATGCTTGTAAGGAGAACCTATCTCCTCTAGCTCATACGAACAACAACAAAAATGGGTCAAGGATCCTAACAGAGAATTTTATTTGTTTGCAACCAAAACAGAGGAATAAGAATTCAATCGATTACTACATCCGTTAATGAATATTATGGCAGTTTGAGTTTTCAAAGACATTCATCTAAGGTGCATTGGTCAGATTTCCCTTTATGGAGTTTAAGTAAATAAGGTATATTGGCTCTCCCTAAAGAATATATGAGCATTTTTCATGATGGAATTAAGTTGCTATCTTTGAGAAACCAAAGACTTCTCCAATTGGTGGCTTTCCTTAAAGGATATTGTCTTTAACAAAAGTCTTATACATGCTCGTATAGTTTGCCTAACACGTGAAGACACTGACACTAAATAATGAGTGCATTTTGTAGCTATGAACATTGTGTTTTCTTCTTCTAGCAAACCCGCCACAAGAGGCAGATCATTGACAGTTACAAAGAAATGTGTTTTTATAAATCTTTGGCCTTTCATTTTATTTTTAACCGAGTTTTTCCTAATTCTAACTCATGTCTTCACATTTATTCGTACTAGGTAAGAAGCCTTATTTAGTTAAATTTGGATATAACGAAGAAGAACCACAAGTATTAAAAAAAATTAATTTAAAGAAGTTGATATCAATGAAACCTCAATCACTAGTACTCCCAATATGAACAAAAGATCGTTATTCGAAGCGACGTTATCAACAACCAAAAGGAATAAGATACAAAGTTAATCTCCTACCTAATTATTTCAAACTATTTTCTAAATTAATCATTTTACTTATCTCTATTTATTAGTATTTGTAGGGAACAAATTTTTTCCATCAAACACCACAAGGATAATAAGGACAATTAACTTTAAGGTGTCCCCTATATCCACCACTAAGGTAACTTACTAAATGGAATACTTCTTCTTTTATGTTTTCTTGTGATACAAGTAAACTACAAATATTTTTATGCTCTCTTCAAGTCTTAAGGTTTTCGCGGCTAGAGCCTTTTATTAGAGATCAAATCAGATCAACATACACACAAACATCATGCTGGAACATCTTGTTCCACATGATCATTACGCCCCCTTTTTGCCACAATTTGGAAAAAGTGTAGAAAGAACCACAAACCAAGGACAAAACTTAAAGCAAAATAACAAGCTTGACAAGAACAACAACCTGTTAGAGAAAAATGGCGTTTCAGTTCTTTCTTAGGTTTCGACTTTTGTTCTCTTCTGACGCCATGATTACTTTGCGCATCCCTAGGTACTAATTATTACCTAAATCTTAGGTAGTGGGCTATAACTGCTCCCCACTTTCTAAAAACCAGTTTCCAAAGCGTTTCTTTGACATGACCTTTGATTTCAACAACTTCTTTCTGCACGATTTTGCTGACGTCACTACAGCCTTATATATATGTGCAATTTTCTTCTCATTTTTCTTTCTTTCTTCTTGTTTCCTTCTCTTCTCAAACGTTTCAGAAAGAACACTCTTCTTCTCTAACCTTCAAACTACTTTATTCTCCTCTTCCAAACACAACAACAATGGCTGCTGCAAACACCAACACTACCGTTTATGCTACCGGTTCTAACCCTTTAGGGTTTATTATGTCTCGTGAAGAGGAAGAACAAGGGTTAGATTTTGTTCCTCAACCTAACCTCACAGAAGCCAAAGCCATTATTTGGCAAAACCAGATGTTAATCCCCTTCCAAATTACTGATAAACTAATGGCTTTCTCAGGGCCATTACCAGATCATCGTTCTCATCCAGAACAAACCGCTGGTTTCTTTCCTTGTTTTCAAACCACCATGCCTGTAGCTTTTGACAAACCGCGTCCTCTCGACTTGAAGTTTATGGACCCTACACTTAGGGTGTTTCGTTCGACCCCAGCTCCTGGCAACAAAGAGTACTTAGCTTGGCTTAACAAAGTCCAGGCGAAGAAGCAACAAATGTGGGAAGAATTGGGCGTCTTCGACGCCATACAACTCTCCAGAACTGGTCATAGGGTTTGTCCTCCAATGCTACTTGCTTCGATATTTTTCTGGGAAGGTTCGACCAACACTTTTCACCTTCCTTGTGGGATGATGACTCCCACTCTCTTCGACGTGGCTGCCATCACAGGGCTTTCGCCATTGGGTGAGCTCTTCGACCCAACTCTTCCCACAGAAATGAATTTCAACTTCACCAACGCCACCATCACCAAATATATGCAAGATCATTATGACAAGTCGATAGAAGAAGTCTCTGACGAAGAGCATGTTGCCTTCCTCACCTATTGGCTTTCATATTATCTATTTTGTCCAGGATCAGTTCAGATTGCTAAGGCTTACATACCCCTGGCCATCCAAATTCATGAAGGTCGAAAGGTCTCTTTAGGTAAGCTTCTCCTTGCTTATCTCTACCATACCTTAGGTATAGCATCTTTAAGGATCAAACGCCTGCATGAGACTCCAAAACAACTCTCTCTGTCGGGACCTTATTGGCTCTTACAACACTGGTTGAATGCCACCTTCGAGTCACATATAGGTTACACTGTTTCCAGATCCATTTTAGAGGTCATGTATGACCGGAGGGTCGAAGGCATCAAGCTTGCCTTTCAAACTCCTCAAGATGAGTCTAACAGGCCCAACCTCCTCAAATATGTGAGGTTGTTTTCTGAATGTAAAACATCCATTGCTTCCATGGCCCCTTTCTCCAATCGATGCTTTGGGCCGACTTGGTTCAAAGCTATTTTTCCTGGAAATACTCCTACTCTTCGAGCTCAATTAAACGCTATTTGGGCTGCCTTTCTAACCCCAACATTACTTTCTTATCGTATTGAGTCGACTGGTAAGTGCTATGGGTTTGTGGGTTATCAACCAAACTTAGTCTCTCGACAATTTGGTTTGAGCCAGATGCTGCCCAAAAGCTTATATTCCCATGATGGTGATATTTGTTACTCTGGTCGACCGTTCACAGCCCGTCAACACCTTGACTGCTTGAAGTTTCATAACAAACAATCCTTGGAGCACCCCACCTTCATTTTCCAAAACTCCTACTTTAAAACCAAAGAATTCAATGAATGGTGGTCTCAATATTACCAACTGTTTGATGGAGACTCTTTCGTCAAGAAGCTGAACACTGCATTCGACGTACTGGAAGATCAACTTACTATAAGTAAGTTTTTTATGTCTACTTTCGTTTTCTTTATTACCAATGACAGTGTTCTAATCTCAATTTTAGACCTTTCAGGACCTGATCCTACTGCTCAAGTCGAAGTCCCCGCTCCTAAACCAGGTCGAAAGCGTCCTAGTACGTCGAACACCACCACTACCAAGAAAAACAAAACTATTAGAAAGGTATTTATCTTGACCTTTAATCTTTTGTCAATACTTCCTGAACCCTTGTTGATTGTTATTTTCCTTTCTTTAGCTGCTAATCCCTGCTGACTCAGACGAAACAACTTCACCACCAAATCAAGAAAGTGAAATTTTTTCACGACTCCCGCTTCCGACTCCATCAAAGAAACGGAAAATTGTTAAGAACATTCCAAAAGTAATTGTCAAGCCCCAAACAGCTCCAACAATTCTGTCTTCGTCTCAAATTCCTTCTGAGGTAACTTAACATTCTCCATCAATATTTTTTCTCTTTAACAAATTATTTTCTAACACTTTCTTCTGAATAAAATGCCCAAACTGTCGACCATATTCAGGAGAAGGTTGTCGAAGTTGCTGAAAAAATTACTGAGGCTGCTCCTGACTCCAACCTTTTTAGCCCTCAACGGACTGATGCTTTTGGAAGTACCACTGATTCGGCTAACACTCCAGGTCGAAGTCGAACAGAGCCCCAAAACAATCCTATTATTGGGCAAACTCAACCTGCAAATGTCAAAACTGCTGATCAAGCCTCTCGTTCAAAGCAAGATATCATCTCTCAATCCAAACAACATCCTACTGTTGATGACACCAACTCGAATAGTTCTCTTAGTCAAGAGGAGATTCTGGACTTGAAGAAGACTAATCCTCTAGAAGCTCTCTTTCGACTTCAGAAGCTGCGACCAAGTTCTCTTGACGTTCCTGTTCAGTCGACCAACCCTGACGCTGAAATTGATGCTTCTCTTGTCGAAGCTATATGCCAGCTAAAGGCTCATCTGAACGAACCTGAGTTTCTTGCTGTGCTTGAGAGTTCTGAACATCTTGGTGGAGAAATTCGCAAGCTTCTAGACTTACTAATCAAAGCTTCTCTTCCAGCAGTTGTTGTTCAATTCTTCTTTGATTTTGAGGCATACTTCGACCAGCTCTGGAGGGACCTTATGACAAAGAAGAACATCACTCGGCAGGCAAAGAACAAAGAGCGTGAAATGGAGAGGGAATGGGATGCCAGTGCAGCTTCGACCAAAAAGGTTGAAGAATTTCAGGAGAAAACTTTAAAGTTTTCTGACAAGAAGGGAGAGATCAACAACAAGATTGCTGACTACAAGGCCCAAATCGATGCTCTTAACAAGAATATTCAAGATCTTGAACAAGAGAAAATCACTTTGGCTCAAACTGAGGAAATCCCTTCGCCTGAAACTATTAACCAAGAGGTTTTGAAAGGACTTGGTCATGGTGAAAATGCCCTCAAATTGGAAAGCAACATTCGACAACTTAGACAAAATTTGTCTCGACTGGACTCGAAGATTGACTTTGAGTCAGCCAAGCTAGCTTATTTTAGGAACAACTTTCCAACTTTGTAATTTTGTTTTCGATTAGCTGGCTATATTTTGTAATGACTGCCAACGCACTTTATAAGAAACTTTTGTAATGATTGGCCAAATTTTTAGCCATTTTAATATAATCTTTTGGTTTTATTCTATTATGCGAATTTCTTGAAGTATAGGTTTATATTTCTTCAAATATTTACCATTTATTCTCAAGATTCGATTATCTGAATTTAGTTCTTCAATTTCATATGCATTGTTTGAAAACACTTGCAAAATTTTGAACGGTCCTTCCCAACTTGGGGACCATTTACCCAATAACTTATTCCTTTGATCCATGGGTAAAATAACTTTCCATACATAATCACCTATCATGAATGTTTTTCCTTTGACTTTCTTGTTGTAAGCCTTCGCCACTTTTCTCTTTTATTTTATTAACATATCCAACGCTATTAGTCGTTCTTCGTCTAACTCTACTAATTCGTCTAACATCATACTCCAGTATTCATCAGACGAAAGACTATTTTGTCGTTGAATTCTAGCTGACTGTAGATGAATTTCTGCAGGCAACACAGCATCATGCCCAAAAGTCAAACGAAATGGGGTAGTATTTATTGCTTCCTTTGGTGACGTTTGACAAGCCCAAAGTATTTGGTCGAGCGTTTGATGCCAGTTTCTTGGCTTTCTCCCTACATGCTTTTTTATCAAGTTTATAATAACTTTATTAGCAGCTTCGACTTGACCATTAGCCTGAGCATAATACGGAGTGGATGTTAGTAATTTAAATCTTGTTTCTGCTGCAAAAGCTTGCATCTTTCGACCAATAAAAACTGATCCCTGATCAGTAGTGATAGTTTCTGGAATTCCATATCTGTAAATAATGTGTTTTTGTATAAAACTAATCACTGCTTCTTGATCAGCATTAACCAGGGGAATTGCTTCTATCCATTTAGTAAAATAATCTATTCCTACTAAAATGAATCTTTGTTGTTTAGAAGATGCAGGTTTGATTTCTCCTATTAAATCCAAAGCCCATCCTCTAAAAGGCCAAGGTTTGACAATGGCATGCAATTCACTGGCTGGAACATGTTGAATGCCTGAAAATTTCTGGCACTCTTGGCACCCTCTTGCATATTCAATACAATCTTTTAACATTGTTGGCCAATATAAACCTTGTCTAAACAACAACCACTTCATCTTATGGCCTGATTGATGAGCTCCACAAACACCACTATGAACTTCTGACACAGCCAAATATGCTTCAGCTTCACTTAAGCATCTCAACAATACACCTTCAGCCGTTTTCTTGTATAAATCATTTCCCAATATCACATAGTTTAGAGCCCTGTATTTAATCTTTCGATCAGTTCCTCCGACTGGATTATTTAGGTACTGAACCAATGGGTTTCTCCAATCAGAAATTGTCATATTGTCGATGGCAAAAATTTCCAAGGCATGCCAATTTTCACTTTAAACTTCGTCTCCTAGTCCCCCGAGTTTTGACGTCGACAATTGGCCCAATCTGGCTAACACTTCATGAGTTTCTTTCTCTTTGATATCGACCATATCTTCTAACTTATTTTTAGAAACTCTATAGCCAGAAGCAATCTGTGCCAATTCATTAGCAATGTAATTCTCAGATCTTGGTACATGCAAGATCTCGACCTGTTCAAATTTCTCTAACAAGCGCACCACTATTGCATAGTACACTATTAGATTTTCTTTGATGCATTTATACTCTTTCTTGATTTGTCGAATTACCAGCTCAGAATCACCTCGAATTTCAACTCGCTTTGCCCCCAAGTCTATTAGGGCTTTCAAACCAGTTATCAAAGCTTCGTATTCGACTTCGTTATTAGAACATACCTCCTTCATTCTATAGTGGAACTTGGTTGGAAGTCCTTCAGGAGAAATAATCAGGACTCCAATGCCTGATCCATTTTTATGACTAGAACCATCAAAAAACAACTTCTAGTTAGATTGATCGACCAGATTTGCTGATAGTTCAACTAACCCATGTTCGACTATAAAATCAGCCACGATTTGTCCTTTCATAGCTTTTAAAGGAACATATGTTAAGGAGAATTCAGTTAGCGCTAAGGCCCATTTACCAATTCGACTATGCAAAATTGGTTTAGACAACATATGTTTAATAACATCAAAATGAGAGGACACATACACATCAACAGGCTTTATATATTGCTTAAGTTTGTTACATGAGAAATACAAGCATAAACATAACTTTTCAATATCATTATACCTAGTTTCAGCATCCACTAAGGTTCGACTTAGATAATATATAGCTCTTTCGCCGCCATTATCATCTTCTTGGGCTAACATACTCTCAATTGTCGAACCTGATGCAACTATGTACAATTTCATACTCTTTGTCCTATTGAGGGGTAACAAAATAGGAGGCTTAGTTAAATAAGCTTTTATTTGGTCGAACGCCTGTTGATGTTCTGGCTCCCATTTGAATTGATCTTGATTCTTGAGCTTCACAAGTGGTGAAAAAATCTTCGTTTTGCCACTTAGATTTGAAATAAATCTCCTCAAGAAATTAATTTTCCCCAACAATGACTGGAGTTGTTTCTTTGTTTCTGGCGCCTTTAGCTCCAAGATTGCTTTCGTCTTGTTCTGGTTTATCTCAATACCTTTCTTGTGAACCACGAAGCCCAGGAAATCCCTTGCATGGACACTAAAAGCACATTTTAAAGGATTCATTTTGAGTCCATATTTTCTCATTCGTTCAAAAGACTGTCGAAGATGGTCTAAGTGACCATTTTCAGAGTTAGATTTTATTACAATATCATCGATATAAACCTGCATAAACTTGTCAATAAAATCATGAAACATGGAATTCATAGCTCGTTGATATGTAGCTCCAGCATTTTTTAAACCAAAGGGCATTACTACCCATTCATAAGTTCCTAAAGCACCTGGGCATCGAAACGCCGTCTTAGGTACATCTTCGTCAGCTATAAAAATTTGGTTATAACCTGAATATCCATCTAATAAACTGAGATATTCAAATCCAGCTGCGGAATCGACTAACATTTCAGCAACAGGCATGGGATATTCATCTTTAGGGGTAGCCTTATTTAAATCTCTGAAATCTATGCATATACGAAGGCTACCATTTTTCTTTATTACAGGCACTATATTAGCTAACCATTCGACATACCTCGCAGTTCGAATAAACTTGCTTTTCAGCAATCTTTCAATTTCTACTTTGATTTTTTCCATAACCTCTGGCGCAAATCTTCTAGGAAGTTGCTTGATAGGTTTCTTTCCTGGGTTTAAAGGTAATTGATGTTCAACCACACTTCGACTTAAACCAGGCATTTCATTGTAATCCCATGCAAAACAATCTTATATTCTTTCAACAGTCGAACCAACTTGGTCTTTAAGTCACTTGTAAGTTTTGTACTTACATAAGTAGGTCTTCTAATGACTCCGTCACCTAAGTCAACTTCTTCAAGAGGATCTTGAGCTTGCATTATTTTTACCGATCCTAATGGATCCATTTCGAAGCCTAAAGGTTCGTCATCGTATATCCCATCAAATCGTTCGACCTGGTGATCGATTTCCTGATTGTTTGCATTTTTTACCATCATGGCCTCAATGGCCATATTTTTCTCTAGTTTGGCTTCTAAAGCCGTTTTTTCCTTGTTCTCGGCCAAATAAGCCGTTATTCGAGCCAGATATTCTGACTCAGTGGTCATCATCTTTGACTGTTGTCCTCTCCTATGGAGGACTTTCATGATTCAATGGTTCATTAGGATCTTCTTTATTCCAAATGAAACCATAATTTGGGTCCAAGTTCAGATACTTAGACACACTTTCATCAGAAGAATACACCTCTTCTACTTTGTAGCAAGGAGCTACATTTGCCAGATGCTGATCGAAATGCTTGCGACCACTCTCAGTTTTGTAATAGCTTTGGTCAGCTTCAACATTTTCCACTATACCATCTGGCCTCCAAATGGCCACACGCTGATGCAAAGTAGAGGGAACTGCCCCTATACCATGGATCCATTCTCGACCTAAAAGTAACTTGAAATTGGCTTGAGACGCAATCACCATAAAGATGGTTGACCTGACAGTCGAACCAACAGCTAATTTCACCTGAATTACTCCAAGTATTCCACTTGTCTTACCCTCATAATTAGACAGCACCATATTGTGGGGTCTTAAATCTTTGTCAGATTTTCCCACTTTCTGAAGTGAGGAATAAGGCATTAAGTTCACAGCAGCCCCACCATCGACAAACACTTTGTTTATTGGAACCCCATCTACCTTTGCCCTTATGAATAAAGGCTTCAAGTGTTACATCATTCCTCGACCTGGCTTTTCAAACACAGCCTTTTGTTCTTGCACTACTCCTTTTCCCATTACATAATAACAAACAGGCGTCTCTTCTACATTCTCGTCAGGGAGAAAATCATCTTCATTCTCAGACACCTCAGATACTCTGTCGAACTCTGCTGGAAGTACAGATACAATTCCACAGTCAATTAACAACTCATCTGACTCTATGTCAAAGTTGTCGTCGACCTCTTCATCCGACAGTGGAGAATACTCAGGCTCTTTTTCTGTATTGAGAATCGGAGCATCATCATCAACTAATTCTTTGATGAGTTTCTTTCCCAGGATCATTCCTGCAGCCAACCTCTCATTTGCCACTTTGGCCTGCTCTTCAGTCAATCTCCTCTGAAAAGGTTTCGGCTGGTAGTGAGAGAAACCTGCCTGCATCATCTTTGAGTTTTCCTGGCCATTCTTATGGCTTCTTTGGTAACGCCTCCACTGCGTTCGAGTCATAGGATTCTTTCCTTTGTAATTTGGAGATATATAGTCTTTCCTCTTAGATCCACTATCAGTCCAAGAGCCTTCAGCATTTGCTCCAGTACCTTGGATCTGCCATTCTGGACGTTTACCTCCTCTGAAGTTAATGGGTTTCACCCACTTGTCCTCAGGGACATCCGTCTTAGGTCGAAAAGTCTTTGGCTTCTCAATCCTTTTCCTGTACTCTCCAGCCCTTCGACCACTGTTTTCTCCTGTATACATGAATTGACGATTCTTGCCTCGACGAGGGTCGAACCTCACTTTGTTTGTAGCATCAACATTGAAAACAGCATCACACCTTGGACATAATCCAACTTGAGAGTTGTTGTTGTGACACCTCTCAAGGAATTTCAAAAGGCTCTCGTTTGGTTCAGGATAGACCATGTTCAAGATTTTGCCATTAGTAGCACCATCTTACTTTCCGCCGAAACCATCAGTAGTTTCGACCATCATCACATCAGCAAGCTCAGTATAGTGAGCCTCTTCGACTTGCAAGGGATCAGTATCCACTTGCATTGATGACCTTGGCTTTTCTCCAAACTGTAACCTTCCTTCTTTCAAAGCTTTCTGCACCAAATCCCTGAAAAGAACACATTGAGAAGTCTTATGACCCAGGAAATTATGAAATTTACAAAATCCTCTTTTTTTCTTTTGTTCAAGAGGAGGATTCTTAAGTCCTGGGGGTACTATGATTTTCCCATCAGTTACTAACAAATCAAATATCTCATCACATTTTGTTATATCGAATGAATACGTTTTACTAGAAAATTTATCATTTTTACTTTCGATCGGATTTTTATCTTTTGAGGGCTTGAGTAATTTACAAATATATGGTGGTCCCGGCTTCAATTCAGCCACATTGACCTCTCCCTCTTCGTATTCACTATCACTATCAGAGTCGAACTCATTTGTAGTAACATAAGCTATCTTTTCTTTCTTATGATATTTACTAACTCTGGCTTTTTCAGCTTTTAACCTTTCGACCTGGCGCACTCTGTCTGCCAATTGTGCCATATCCCTTAAATGTTGGGTATCTAATTTCTTCCATATGGAATAATCTAACCCAGCTGCAGCCATTTTGACTAACTCATGTTCAGGAATTTGTGTAAAACATCTAGCTTTCAATAACCTGAACCGGTTGATGTAGTCATCGACCGTTTCTGTACCCTTTCGCCTAACTCCAGCTAATTCTTTCAAACTAATCTTCGACTGTCCCATATAAAACTGTTCATGGAACAATCGTTCTAACTGACTCCATGAAAATACAGATTGTGGAGGTAAGGTCGTGAACCAAGTAAAGGCATTTTTTGTTAAAGAACTTGGGAAATATTTCACTTTTAAATTCTCATTGTTTGCTAATTCTCCAGCCTCTGTCTGGAACCTAGCAATATGTTCGACTGTCGATTCGCCAGTCTCACCAGCAAATTTGGTAAATTTTGGAATTTTCCAATCCCTAGGCAATTCTGTCTGCCTTACGTACTCTGACAATGGGGAAACAAAATTTGGTCTATGCAAACCTACATTTATTCCATTCTGAACTAAGATTTGTTCGACTACATTCGAAATATTATTGTGTCCAACATTGACATCTTGCTGGATATTTCTAAGAACCTGATCAGCATCTTGATGCCTTTGTACTACTCTAGGGATTTCTTGTTCAATTTGGTCCCCATTTCTAGGAGTTTCAACTACTCTAACATTCGACCCTTGTGGAGTCGAAAGGTTTGGTTGTGGGGGTGCTCCAAAGAAATCTGCTATTCTGGCCATTTGTCTAGCCAATGTTTCATAACTTTGGTTCGTATTGTTTATCATGGGAGTAAAAACAATTCCCATTTGTTGAGTAAGGGCATTCACCATTTCATGATTACTTTCATCTATTTGTTGTCGAATTGACAACATTGACGTAGTACTTAAAGATGGCAAAACCTGGTTATTGTAACCTATGCGCGTAGGTCGACCCCCTGGATTTGATGTGCTTGTTGCCATCATACTGTCGGAGTACAATGAAGGATTAGTGTGTAAACCTTGCATCATAGACGTAGGCATTCCAAACTGAGGGTTAAAACCTGGTGGAGGTATCATTCCATGAAACGGCGGTCGTAATGGGTTAAACGGTGACCACACGTTCATTGGTGATGATACCAACGTTGCTGCCGTCGATCCACCAATATTTGTTGTTCTAACTGGGGATGAATTTGCGGCATTTTGTGATGTTGTTCCGGTTAGAACAACTCCTTGGTTTCCAGAAAGGTCAGAATCATTTGCATTAACTTCAGACATGTTAGTTAATTTTCGACCACTTCTTAGAATCATACATAACTAATGCACTAACAAATATAAAACAAACAGCAATTGACGAGTCCCACTGGGCGTGCCAATTTGTTTACACAGAAAAATGGTAAACAAGCGCTAGTTTCCTTTTTAAAGGTTACTTTTGCGGAATCAACTAGAATATTCCAGGACTAATTGCTTTAATTTGTTTATTACGTGTATCTAGTCTGTATTAAATGCAGCAATAACTTTTAAGTAAAAGTAAACACTGAAATTGAAGGCTTTAAGTAAATAACAGCAATTAAAAAGCAGTAAATGTGCACTGAAAACGAAATATAACGTAAAATGATTGCATAAATTACACTGGTACGCATACGTACATTCCAAAGATGCACTCGTCACTCATTTTACACAGAGATTTGAGTTTACTTGTGTTTTGTAGAAAATGACCCCAAACTGTTCCTATGGAACTTGCTTAAATAGTAAAAATAAAATAACTACTACTAACGGTCGACTGATTATCAGTCAACACGTGTCTTCGACATGCAAGATCTTCAACTGTGAGACCTCCACGCGTCCTGTGAAAACTGCCAGAAAACTGCTTGAAACTGCCTCTTAACTTCTGATGCCTTCCGACTTCAGGGCTATACTTAAACAAAACGTCTAAGTTTTTTTGTTTGTTCTAGTCGAACATGCATATTCACTAATTCTAGTCGAACCTTGGCAATGATGATTTATAGATAGTCGAACGTCAGCTTTGACTAAACAAGACCTTTTAGTCAGACTTTTCTCTTTAGATTCTTTAATAATATTACCTGTTTTAGGGATTATTTACCATTATTTAATAAGTCGAAATCCTAGGGTAACACATATGTCTTAGAATCACTTGATTGTACAAGCTTTCTCTCTAAAGACTTCTTCTCTTTTACTCTATCAGCAACAAACCTAACTATACTCTTCATCATAGTAACAACAGGTTCTTCATTAGTTTTAATCTCTTCATCTACACCCACCATTTATTTATACTTTTCTTAAGTAGCCCGATCTTGAGACTTGGTTATATTCTCAATGATTTTCTTCATTATGTTTCCAGAAGGAATATCATTATGCTCACTAGCTTCCACATACTTATCCTTCTTAAAGACACCATCCTTGTCAGTGACTTTATTACTAACATCCTGATTGACTTCCACATTCAAGTACCTATTAAGGAAGACATTTTTCACATCCATATGAGAAAGTGGAACATAAGGCTACAAGACAAACTTAGCAACATTCTGATGGCTTCAAGATGAGCAATTGGAGTAGAATCTTCATAAAAGTCAACCCCTCTGATTTGAGCATAGTCTTGTGCTACAAGTTAAGCCTTCTTTCTAGTAACAATCTTGTTACTTTTCTTATTATTGTTATTAATAACATCAACTTGGGCTACAATAATATCAACCTTAACTAATATCTTCACTCACATAATTATTCTTAGGGGTCACATCATCAAAATGTGGAATATTGTGGGGAACAATGTCTAGGATATGTTTCTTGACATACAACTTATCACTAAAATTCATCTGATTAATATGAACATCCATTTCAATTTTACCAAACACAATATCATGTTTTTGAACAGTGAAAATTACAAAAATACGAGAAGGGACCACAATACGAAGAATTATGCCATAATCACTAATATTCTTTAACTTCTTCTTCTGGACCACCATTGGTTGTTCAATGTTGGGAGGACCTCCGACCTGACCATCATTATTCCTTAGAAAACCTGAGCATTCAGGTTGAATATGTCCAAAACCTATGCCACTAAGACAATGGATGCCTTTCTCTTTGTAATAATAATTGATATTTTATATTTCACCATATTTTCCTATATGTTGAATTTTACACCTATTGAAGTTATGCTATTGATTGTCTTGAACATTTGCAGAGACATTATTCCCAGGTCTCATATATAGTTTTCTCATGACTTTACTAAAGATCTTAGAAAGCCCGCAATCTTCTTCAGTATCATAATCTACTTGGTATTCACAATCTTCATGATTGTCTTCGACTATATTCTTTGGAGGATTTTTAGCACCATAAAGAATCTTTGGTCATTGAAATGCCCTTCCTTCTTTGAAATTCTCCATCTTGAACAGAATTAAAACCCTATAACTCACCCAAACAGAACAGGGCGCTTGCAGTAATGCCAATTGAAAATTATGTTTTTTGCATGATAGATGTTGGATACGATGTCTAGGAATATATGTTCAATATCTTATAGCAAATTTGACAGATGATATAAAATAAACCTTAAGACAATAAAGAACACAAAGGACTGTTAATCCAGTTCGGTGCAACGTCAACTATGCATAGGGGGCTTCCAACCCAAGAAAGGAAATCCACTCTTCATAATAAAAGTATAAATAGTGTTAGATGAACAAACCTTCTTCAATGCCTCTCTTCCTAATACTACCCTTAAATTTCTATTCCGGACTCCCCATAGAACTATTTCACTTTCAGTAGTCAGAAGGAAAAATGGGCTTGCTCTGAACTCTTCCAAACCAAGGCCACTTTCCAAATACTACATGTGAAGCTTTGTTTAGTCTCCCTTGTATAAGAGACCCATATACCTTTCACTTGAATACTCTCCATGTGTTTGGATAAATACAATACGATTGAAAAGATGGAACAACTAAACCCACACAAATACTTTGTTTTCAAGTTTATAGTCTAGACGACGAAATAAAATAACATTAATATAAAAAGTTGGCCCTGAAAACGGCCCCAAAATCTTGTTACACCACAAGTAAACGACAATACCAAAGTAATATAAAAGGTTTTATCGTTTCCACAAAGACCAATTTTATAAATAGTGGATTCTATTCCTTCTATGTTTAGCTAAAGCGATCATATTTTGAGTTTTGGAAAAAATAATTTTGAACAAATAATATTGTGCATATGACATGACTTAGGGTACTTGATTTCTCAAACAACCTCACATAAATTCATGAACTCAATATGAGAAATAAGCAATTTATAGAAAAATAGAGTTATTTTGACAACACTTACTTTCATCAGCGTGTTGTCCTATCTTATACAAATAACCTTCCCATTTTCGTCAGCGTAGCTTATTTGTTTAAGATAATTTTTTTGCAGCTATTGAAACTCAAGTTCTGAAATAAAATTAGATTTTCTTCTCGTATCGAAATTACAAAGAGTTTACATGAAGTATGTCACAAGATAGTCCTCATGACCCTTAGTCCCTAGGAGACTACTCTAACATGGTGATCGTTAACATAGCATAAGCAAAAACATACAAAAAACTTGTGGTGTAACAATGATCTAATGGAGTTTTTGATCAGTTCAACAACAACAACAAAAAAATAAGAAAGCATAAGACTTTAGCTACTAACTTAGAAATTTAAGTAAAATTTAGTGCAATATTTCTTGGTACTTTTATCCTATGATTACAACATATTTATAGGCTCCAAATGACACTAAATGGCAATAAAGTATTCTAAAGACGAAGCTAAACTGCAAGAAAATCAATGGATGCATAACATAAATGAGAAAAAGCATAAATCCAAAATCAAAATTTGGAGGGATTACGACCGTAATTGGTGCTTATAGGCTAGCTGTAAACCCTATTGCGTGCTAGTGAAATCCCTCAGTGCCCTGCAGTGGTTATGACCGTAAGGGAAACTTACGGACCACCCGTAAAAAATTTGTTTTGTTTCTCTTCTTTTTCTCCTTTCTTTAGGAATCATTGTTGTTTCCTCTTGTGTCTACAATACCAATTTTTGGGAGTAAAATGAAATAAAAACAAACAAAAATATAGAAATTCCTAATTAGAAAATGGTAAAAACATTGTTGATCGGGTATAACCTTGTAGGCACATCCCGCTCCACTATACTAGAGATTTACGCTAACATATAAGATAATTTCACATCAACATGTCATCCGTTATCGCACAGGGGTCAAAAAAATTAATAAAATATAGTTTAGGGAAGCGACACTTGATTCGTGTCACAAGGAATCCTAATTCAATTTATAAATTTTGAATCAATAAATCTATAGAGAGGTTTTTTTTTAGTTTGAGCAATTTTGGGGAAATTCGTTATAAATGTGCATGAGTAAAAAATCAATTAATCGGCTGAATCAACAACTCTGACCTATCGGTTCTACGACTCAATCTCTAATTTCAACATTATTCTTGTTTGACTATAGAGTAAATTATTCAAGCATCAACCAAATATATGCAAATTTGATTTTATATTATTGTATAAAGCATCATAGTTGACAACGAATTATAGTTGCACAATTAAGCGTCGTAAAACTATAACTTATCGGTTACGTCCTAAGGAACTAAATTCTATCAAATTAAATCTTATCAATTCTACTGACATTCGAATTAAGAATTGGAATGCGAATACAATTATATAGGAAGGGAATTGCAATAATGAAATTCAATATATAATGTAAAACCCTCAAGTTTCGACAAATTGAAGAAACAATGGGTTGAAAGAAAAGTTTAGTCGACCGTATGAGACTCTCTTACAAATTTTGTATTCTCAATTTTGAAAATCATGTTCTCCCCATTCTAATTAATAAAGTGCTATTAAATATAACAAAATTTTAGGTTTTAAGAGCATTGGGTTTGAAAACATAAAATAAACTTTGTTTCAAAAGCATGGTACAAAAAATAAAATAATTGACTATCAGAACTTTGAACTAGCTTTTGGCATCAAAATAAAAATTGTAATTCTCTTAACTTCTCAACTCCTACTCGTACTCATCAATTTAATGTTCGTACCTCAAATTATAATATTCACATTGACTTAGCCTTAAAATAGAATTTATTTCAAAAATAATTAAAATAACTAAAATAAAAATTAATTATGATTTAATTTTAAAAATATTAAAATTAAACTCACAAAATTTTAAAACTACAAAGCTAGAAAAAGTGCCAAAATGCACTAATAAACATGTCATCAATATTCTATTCTTCATTGGAACAGATACCCTCTCTCTTTTGTTCAATATTGTCGCATATTCAGAGTGATTTGATTTCCCTTCTCTTCTAATGCCATTTATTTAGAAAATTTCTTTACCCACCTCCCTATGGGTGGTCACCTCCTGCGAAAAACCAAAACTACCCCTGCTTCGGAAGTTCATTTCCGAAAGCGTGTTTTTTTAAAAAAATTGACTTACTTCGGAAGTTCATTTCCGAAACAATTATTTCGGAAGTTTACTTCCGAAATACTGCGATTTCTGCAGATTTATCAAAACACTCCCCCTCCCCCAATCATTTACCCTAAATCAAAACAAAAAGTGGCAAAGGCGAAAATTTGTGCAAACAGAATTCCAAAGCTCCATCAAGGCTCCAATCACACTGCTAAACAACATTCAAAAGCCCTCAATCCTAACACTTTGTAAGTTTTGAAATTTTTAGATCTATTATTCAAATGCATGTTATTTAGGGTTTTAATTGTATAAATGATATATGGTTAGGTTGTTAGTAGTATTTAGGTTGTTTAGAAGCATTTTGATTTGTTTTGAAGTTTGGTTTAGGGGTCTGCCATGGAAGTTGCAGAAAATCCCATCGCAGGGGTGTTTCGGAAGTTCATTTCCGAAAACACCCGAAATGTATCAGAAGTTCAAATTTTTTTGTTTTTTATTTTGTCTCTCATATTAATCAATTTCAATTGTTTACAGGAACATGTCAGGCAACCAACCAGCACGCAGGACTGACGCTAAGGGAAGAAAGGGTTCTTCAAAGAAGGAGGTGAAAGAGGTGAAAGAGGTGAAAGAGGTGAAGGAGGTGAAGGAGGTGAAGGAGAAGAAGGAGAAGAAGAAGCTTTTGACTGGTTCTGCTTCGCAGCCTTCAGGCGTGATCAACGCTGATGGTTCTGATACTGAGTGGGATGAGGATTGGTATAATTATCTTCATTTGGAGGAGTTCGCTCGTCGGGAAGAATAACGTGTTTTTATTTTGTTTGATGTGTATTTTGTAACGCTCGTCGGGCAGAATAACATGCTTTTGTCTTGTTTGACGTGTCTTGTTTTGTTCTGATTTCGGATTGTATCGAATAATGTTTTTGTATTGGATTTATCATCTTAGTTTTTGGAAGTGGTAACCGGGGCTGGAACATATGACGGAGGAGGTGGATGTCCAGAGGATGAAGAACCGGAGGTACGTCCACCGCGAGACAAATGAGCCAATCAATGTAAGCTATAGTTTATCATTATCATCTGGGGACGTCATTTCTAAAAAATCAAGATTAAAAATAATAAGATTTTTTTCCCAATTTTTTGTAATGACGTCCCCTGATGATAATGATAAACTATAGCTTACATTGATTGGCTCCTTTGTGTCGCGGTGGACGTACCTCCGGTTCTTCTTCCTCCGGACATCCACCTCCTCCGTCATATGTTCCGGCCCGGGTTACCACTTCCAAAAACTAAGATGATAATATTATCGTTGTAATCTTCACCCGATTAAATAAAGCGAATTGTAACTTTAATTTTCGTTGGAAGTCTTTTTTTCTCCCCACCACTCTCTCATCCCCACTTACCCGTGTTGAACAATATGTAACTTTAATTTTATGTAATATTATCGTTGTAATCTTCACCCGATTAAATAAAGCGAATTGTTGTTGTTTTTCATTTTATTCTGTCCAGACATATTTTCGGAAGTTCATTTCCGAATTCCCCAGGGGGGTGCGTTCGGAGATGAAATTTCGAAACACCACATTTTCTGAATAAGTCACTTTATTTCAGAGATGCATCTCCGAAATCAATATTTTATATTAAAAAAAACACGTTTTCGGAAGTTCATTTCCGAAAACACATTTTTCAAGAAAAAAAGTACAGTTTCGGAAATGAACTTCTGAAACAAGGGGTATTGTGGTAAATTCACCGGAGGTGGCCAAGAAGGTTGGGAGGTGGTGGGTGAAGAAATTCTCTTTATTTATTGATTTACTTACTATTTTACTTTCTTCTTTTTTTCAATAGTTAGATTAATCCAACAAGTCAAATCAGATGATCATATGAGATAATCAAGAGACCGTATAAATCTCATTTTAAAGTTATTTTATATTTATAAATTAGTTTAACGGGGCATTTTGTTAAGCACTACAAATTTAATAAATTAACTTATTTTTATATTATTATTAATTAGCTTATAAACTATAAACCATATTTCTATCTTCTATAAACTAATTTATCAATTCTCAACTATTACTTGTTAAAAAAAATTTATTGTTGGGAATAATGCAAGTGTGAGTGTGGATAATAGTCCCACATTAGAAATGCATGTGGTGACTTGAGCATATATAAGTGGAAGAATCCACTCACCTATCACCATAAGATTTTAAGTGGAGAAGTGGTGTGTCTCCTACAAAGGTGTGTCCCAAGTAAAGTGCTTCCTCATTGACCCCCTCGAGTTGCCTCTAACCAGGGTCGGTCCTTTGAATTTGAGTGTCTTGGGCGAATCAAAAGAGTAGTGCCCTTATAATTTTTTTTAACAATAAATACTTAAGAATAAAATAAATAATTGGATAAAAACACACATTTTCATTTGACATTGTGCAAAAAGAATACAAGTATAGATCTTTGAATCAATGTTTATACTACATCAAAACATTCTTCTTCTTCTTCTTCTTGATCTGATCTTTTTACCTATATAAAAATTGACTAAATCTTTAAGTTATTTAAATATCATCCTCTTAGTATTTTTTTTTTGCAAAATCATTAATAATTTGGTCATAATCAAGGTTCTTCAAAAAATTATTTTCAATTGAAATCAACGCAAGATTATTTAATGTATCTTGTAACATAATAGATCTCAAATAAGATTTTAATAATTTTAATTTAGAAAAACTTCTTTCAGCAGATGCAACACTAATAGGAATAGTGAATATTATTCTATAAGCTATGCATACATTAGAAAAACAATTAAAAGTCTTTAAAGAACTCAATATCATATAGCTTGATATTAATTCAACTGTTAAAACTTCTCTAATAACTTTTAATTCTTCAAACAAAATTTCACCATCAAGATCAACAACTTAATCCAAATTTGACACGCTAAGAATATTTCTAACCTACCAAATAACATTATCAATAATATAAAATATTCTCTATATCATTATTTTAATTTTAGTGTCTCAATTAAATTCTTTAATTGCTAAAATTAATGATATATTAATTGATTTTATTTTAGGGGAATTAATTGATTTTATTCTAATCTATATTTTATTAATGGAAAATTACATTCTTTTATTAATTTTGACTTTGTAGTGCCCGTATAATTTTGTTAGCTAGTATTTTAAAAAAATTCTAACAAGTTTTTTTATAAAAGAAAATTTTCTTTCAATATATATAGGGGTAAAAAAAATTTGGTGCCCCTAAAATTATGGAGCCGGGCTCCCGTCCTGCGAGCCCATGCTCAGGGCCACCCCTGCCTCTAACAGTGGTATTGGAGCTTTTGGTTTCGAGATAGGAACCGATTCACTTGTATCGAAACACTTCCCGCAGGTGGTGGGTAGAAGGTGTTCCGTTGAGTGTCAACGGTGATACATGTGTATGTGGAAGAGAGAGCTTCCACATGAGGGGGAGCATTGTGTAAGACTCACACTTGAGGGGGAGTGTTGAGAATCAAGTGTGAGAAAGAGGTCCCACATTGGTTAAAAAAGGAAAGAATAAACACTTTATAAGTGAGAGAACTCACACACCTATCACCTTAAGGTTTTAGGTGGAGAAGTGGCGTGTCTCCCACAAAGGTGTATGTTGCTCAAGCGGAATGTCCTGGAAATTAAGAATGCTCCTCGCTCGACCCTCCCCCGATTGTCGCGCTAACAAATGGTATAACGAGCTTTTGGTTCGAGAAAGGGACCGACTTACTTGTATCAAAAGTATCTCCACATGGTCGTTGATATGTGTTCCGCATGTGAGTATAGTGCCTCGTTGAAGAGTGTCAAACGTCGATACAAGTGTAATTGGAAGAGAGAGTTTCCGCTTGAGGGAGAGCATTGTGGACTCACACTTGAGGGAAAGTGTTGAGAATAATGCAAGTGTGAGTGTGAACAATAGTCTCACATTGGAAATACATGTGGTGACTTGAGCATATATAAGTGGGAGAATCCACTCACCTATCACCTTAAGGCTTTAAGTGGAGAAGTGGTGTGTCTCTCACAAAGGTGTGTTGTTCAAATAGAAAGTCCCGAAAATAAAAATGCTTCTCGCTCGATCCTCTCCCGATTATTGCGCTAACACAAATAAATGTTTATGTTTGAGTCGTTCTATAGTTTAGGCAATCTAGATGAAGAAACAATTTACTTTACCAACACATTATGAGAGATTAGATCTAAATTTTTAAATTAAATATTCTACCAACACATTATGAGATATTAGATCTAAATTTATAAATTAAATATTCTAAATTTACCCAAACTTATCAAATAACAAGTAAATAATCATGAGGTTCTATTCTCCATACTAGGTCTTTATTTTGAGCATACCTCAATAATATTACAGCATTGGTAGTTAGTAAGGTAAAAAAAATTATCACTTTTTATAAACTTTTGACAACATATCCTATTTCAAAGCAAGATTTGAGTTATTGCAAACATTACACAACCACATTACTACAATTAAACATACAATTTATGGTGCACAACATTTTAAGTGTTAGTAGATCTATTTACTAAGGCACTATTTTTACAAGTGCTAGTCCATCCTAGAACCCACTTGTCCATGCCTCTGGTTTGTTTCAACTAATTTGGCCATTGCTTTATACTCCTTCTAAGTGCACCCTTTATGATTCATCATTCATGCATAGTGTTATTGAGATTTGATATGCAGCAATATATACTATAATTACAATACCATTTAAATTTGCATCAAATAATAACACATTAACCTTTATCTCAATAGTATATCAGACATCCCATTTGATATTTTGATGAGTCATTTTTCTTGGTGTCACATATTTCATTAATGATTATCTATTCAAGTACTTTTCCAACATTTCTTTTTGGTGGATTTGTGAAGAACCCAGTACCCTAGGTTAGAGGGAACTCTATGCCACCATTAATCATTCAGTGATGTCCTTGGTGTTAACTAATTCCCAAGGCACAAAAAGATCTGAAAAAATCAATATATATCTGTCAGCAAATCATAGGACATTATTTTAGCGGATTCACAATATTTTTCTCGTCTAAATCATGCAATACATTATACTCTACATTTAGTGTGTCATTAATTTTCATACAAACTTCTTTACCATAGCGAATTCAATTAGAATTTCTCTTTACTAATCCTTTCCAAATTTTTAGCAAACACCGATACATCGACATATATACCGACACATAGATAATTATAATAATTTAAAAATAAAAATAATTCGATAAAGTTTCACATACCAAAATGCTGACACATCTCAGATATCAGACATTTTTTTAATATGAAGCGTTAGTACTATTTAACATGAAAAATCTTGAAATGGCTAGAAAGTTCCACGTACCAGAAATATGAATTGTAGCAATTAATTTCTTTCTAATAATTGAACATGCAAGGAGAAATGTCTAGAATTTTTATCTAAGATTAGATAATAATAAAGAAACCCATGTGTATGAAAACAAAAGTAATAAATAGATATAGAAATGATAGGTGGAGAGTCAAGATTGTCACTGAGTGACTGTTCTGATTTGATTGATGAATTTCTAGCCCTGCATTAGAATTTACTTAGAACTCAAATTGTTGGGTTTGTGGCTCACTATTGTTTCCAATTTGGATTCCACACACACCACATGAGGCAACTGTATTTGGGCTACTTAAATGCTAGTGTGACTAATTCCACGTTGGTCAATGGTCAGCCAAGTTATAATTTACAACAGTATGTGTATTGTGAGATATTGGATCGAACTCTAGTATGGCCGAAGGGTAGCTTCTTGGTTCGACAGGGTTAAGCATGATGTCGAAGGTTGTTCACATGCTTGTGTCGAAGATGCTAGGGTTGTTAGCATGTTAAATTAGGTTTTAGTGTTTAAACCCTAATTTGTTAAGTTAGCTTGTTTATTAAGTTGGCTTGTGTAATGGGCCTTGCTGAAAAAGCCCATTAGTTAGTATGTTAGGTTTTATTATAAATAGCATACTAGTCTCTCATCATTGCTAAGCTGCAAATCCTAATTTAGGGTGAGAGAGGTTATTTGTTATTCTTGTAAACTTGTAATCTTGTTTTAAGAGAAAGTAAAAGAATAACGGTTATAACCAATTATTTGTGTTCTCCTCTTCTTCCTTGTCCTTTATTCATCCCTTATTTTATACTTTGTTCGTGGCATTGAACTCACAACAACTTGGTGCGGTGAGCGTGGAGAAGATGCCGTCAACAAAGTATGAGATTGAAAAGTTCACCGGAGTGAATGATTTCGGTCTGTGGCGCTTGAAGATGAAAGCCCTACTGGTTCAGCAGGGTTGTTTGGAAGCGTTGAAGGGAGAGGCAGCCATGAATGCTGCATTAACGGCAGCGGAGAAGACGACTATGATCGAGAAAGCACACAGCGCAATTTTGTTGAGCCTTGGTGATAAGGTTCTCCGGCAGGTATCAAAGGAGACGACGGCATCAGGGTTATGGGTGAAACTTGAAAGTTTGTACATGACCAAATCGCTGGTAAATCGACTCTACCTGAAGCAAGCTTTGTATTCATTCAAGATGATTGAAGACAAAGTATTGGCTGAGCAGTTGGATATGTTCAACAAGCTGATTCTTGATCTTGAAAATATTGATGTGAAAATCGATGATGAAGATCAAGCGCTGTTACTATTGTGTTCTTTGCCTCGATCACATGCTCACTTCAAAGAAACTCTCTTGTATGGAAGGGAGTCCCTGACGTTTGAAGAAGTTCAATCAGCCTTGTACTCTAAGGACTTGAATGAACGAAAGGAGCATAAACCTTCGACTGTTGGCGAAGGTTTGGCCGTCAAAGGAAAACTCTTACGAAAGGATGGTAAGTTCGACAAGAAGAAAGGCAAAAGCCAGTCGAAGACTTACAGTGGCGAAGCATCTGGCATTCGATGCTACCATTGTAAGAAGGAGGGTCACACAAGAAAGGTGTGCCCTGAACGCTTGAAATATCATGGAGGTAAGGATAATGGCAACGCTGCCATTGTTCAAGATGATTTCGAATCATCTGATGTTCTTGTGGTTTCAAGCAGTGACTCTAAGAAGGAGTGGATTATGGATTCAGGTTGCACTTGGCACATGACTCCAAACAAAGACTTGTTCGAGGAATTATGTGATCAAGATGGTGGATCAGTATTGCTGGGAAACAACAAGGCTTGCAAGATTGCAGGTGTTGGATCTGTGAGATTCAAGCTCCATGATGAGTCAATAAGGTTGTTGACTGAAGTCAGGTATGTTCCTGATTTGAAGAGAAATTTGCTTTCTCTTGGTGAATTCGACAAGAAAGGATATGTTTTCCAAGGAGAGAAAAGCATCCTAAGAGTCATGAAGGGGTCGAAGGAAGTCTTGAGAGGCGTGAAGAAACAAGGCTTGTATACCCTTGAGGCTGAAGTTGTAAGTGGTTCGACAAATGTTGTATCCACGAAACCTTTGTCGAAGACAGAAATCTGGCACATGAGATTGGGCCATGTCAGTGAAAGGGGTCTGGTCGAATTAGGGAAACAAAATCTGCTTGGTGGAGACAAAATCGAAAAGCTGAAGTTTTGTGAACCCTGTGTACTTGGAAAATCTTGCAGAGTGAAGTTCAACAAAGGCAAACAAAGAACACATGGATCCCTTGATTACATCCATGCTGATCTTTGGGGGCCTGCAAGGTGTCCATCACATTCAGGAGCAAGGTATTTTCTATCCATAGTAGATGATTATTCCAGAAAATTATGGGTATTCATCCAGAAGACTAAGGATGAAACTTTTGAGAATTTCAAAAGTTGGAAGACTCTGGTTGAAAATCAGACTGGCAGAAAGGTCAAGAGGTTGAGAACCGACAATGGCCTTGAATTTTGCAATGAGGCATTCGACAGTTTTTGTGCTGCCTCTGGTATTGCAAGGCATAGAACTACTGCAGGTACTCCACAGCAAAATGGTTTGGCTGAAAGGTTTAATCGAACTATTTTGGAGAGAGTCAGATGCATGTTGACTAGTGCGGGGTTAACAAAGGTGTTCTGGGCTGAGGCTGTTTCGACAGCAACATATCTGATAAACAGATGTCCTTCGACAGCGTTAGATATGAAGACACCTGAAGAAGTTTGGTCGGGACATCCACCAGATCTCGACAAACTGAGAGTATTTGGCTGCGTAGCCTATGCTCACATTAGGCAAGACAAGGTCGAACCTAGAGCTCTGAAATGCATGTTCATGGGATACCCTGAAGGAGTCAAAGCTTATAGGCTATGGTGCCTAGAGCCAGGTCACAGGAGGTGTATCACCAGTCGAGATGTAGTTTTTAATGAAGCTAAAATGGCTTTTAAGAAAACTGATGATGTTGGTCGAAGTACAGAAACATCTGACGAAGAGCTGGAACAGGTAGAGATTCCTGTTGAGGTGGAGCATGTTGATGCTGAATTGCATATCCCAGATGAAGTCGAAGAAGAAGCAGAAGATGCTGAAGTTGAGGAAACTGACGATGACTACCTATTGTCGAGAGATAGGTCGAGAAGAGTAATCAAGCCACCTCAAAGACTTGGATATGCAGATCTTATAGCTTATGCCTTAATCTCTGCAAGTGAGGTTCTAGACGAAGAACCTAGAGACTATAAGGAAGTTATGAGGAGTCGAAATAAGACTGAATGGCTGAAGGCCATGGATGATGAGATGAAATCTCTTCATGATAATCATACTTGGGAACTGATCAAGAAACCTGTCAGGGCAAGGTTAGTCAACTGTAAATGGATTTTCAAAGTTAAGGAAGGAATTGAAGGAGTGACGTCGAAAAGATACAAGGCAAGGTTAGTTGCAAGGGGTTTCACTCAGAAAGAAGGTGTCGACTTCAATGATGTGTTTTCTCCTGTTGTAAAGCATAGGTCCATTCGAATGTTGCTTGCCATGGTGGCACAGTTCGACCTTGAACTGGAACAAATGGATGTGAAGACTGCGTTCTTGTATGGTGATTTAGATGAAACGATCCTGATGAGGCAACCTGAAGGGTATGTCGAAAAGGGGAAGGAAGATTATGTGTGCAAGTTAAAGAGATCTTTGTATGGGCTGAAACAATCTCCTCGACAGTGGAATAGGAGATTCGACAAGTTCATGGCGCGCATAAGTTTCATTAGAAGTCAGTTCGACCACTGCGTTTACTTCAGATTTCGACCTGGTAATTCATTTGTTATTTTGTTGCTTTATGTGGATGATATTCTCATAGCAAGCAACAATGTTGAAGATGTGATGAGGGTGAAGGCTGAACTCAATAAGGAGTTCGATATGAAGGATCTGGGAGCTGCTTCCAGGATTCTTGGAATTGACATTCGAAGAGATAGAAAGAAGTCGAAGTTATGTCTATCTCAAGAGGCATATCTACGGAAGATTCTTGAAAAGTTTGGTATGTCGAATTCGAAGCCAGTTGTGACTCCAACAAACCCTCAATTCAAGCTGAGTGTTGATCAGTGTCCCAGTACTGATGTCGAAATAGCCTATATGAATAGCATCCCATATGCTAATATAGTTGGTTCTTTGATGTATGCTATGGTCTGTACTAGACCCGACATAGCTTACGCAGTCAGTCTTGTAAGCAGGTACATGGCGAATCCTGGAAAGGCTCACTGGCAAGCATTGAAGTGGATTTTAAGGTACATAAATGGATCTCTGAACAGAGTTCTAATTTATGGTGGAGCCTTGGGTGAAGATAGTAAAGCAGTAATAGAAGGATATGTCGACTCTGATTATGCAGGTTGTATGGATTCCAGGAAATCTATTTCTGGATATGTTTTCACTATGTTTGGCACAGCAATTAGTTGGAAAGCAACACTTCAGAAGGTTGTTGCTCTATCAACCACTGAAGCGGAGTACATTGCATTAACTGAAGCTGTGAAAGAAGCATTGTGGCTTGAAGGTTTTGCAAAGGAGCTGAAACTTCAAGGTCGAAGTATCACTGTTAAATGTGATAGTCAGAGTGCAATACACCTGTCGAAGAATTCAGCCTATCATGAGCGAACTAAGCACATTGATGTGAGGCTGCATTTCGTCAGAGGAGTAATCGAGCGTGGAGAAGTCCAAGTGCTGAAGGTTTCGACTGAAGACAATGCTGCTGATATGATCACCAAGACATTGCCGAGTTGCAAGTTTTTCCACTGTATGCAGTTGATACAGCTGCATGAAGAAAGCTAGTGTGTTCCCTTGATGTTGTAGAGTTAGATCCAAGGTGGAGATTTGTGAGATATTGGATCGAACTCTAGTATGGCCGAAGGGTAGCTTCTTGGTTCGACAGGGTTAAGCATGATGTCGAAGGTTGTTCACATGCTTGTGTCGAAGATGCTAGGGTTGTTAGCATGTTAAATTAGGTTTTAGTGTTTAAACCCTAATTTGTTAAGTTAGCTTGTTTATTAAGTTGGCTTGTGTAATGGGCCTTGCTGAAAAAGCCCATTAGTTAGTATGTTAGGTTTTATTATAAATAGCATACTAGTCTCTCATCATTGCTAAGCTGCAAATCCTAATTTAGGGTGAGAGAGGTTATTTGTTATTCTTGTAAACTTGTAATCTTGTTTTAAGAGAAAGTAAAAGAATAACGGTTATAACCAATTATTTGTGTTCTCCTCTTCTTCCTTGTCCTTTATTCATCCCTTATTTTATACTTTGTTCGTGGCATTGAACTCACAACATGTATTTTAGCCAAGTGTTTGATTAAAGGGATTTAGCATTTAGTACATCTTTGGAATAACTGTCACATTGTCATAATCACGGTGAGTCCTAACCTTATTGTTGTTTTTTATTTTTAAATTCCATTTTTATGAAGAAGTTGAGTAGAAAGTGATGATATGTTAGAAAAAGTAGCTTTATTTTTAAATGGTGAATTCTTATCTACCCAACTCAAAAAGTTGGGTAAAGTTACCTCATATGTAAATTACCTTGAAAACAACAATTAATTGTAATATTTAATAAATAATTAATTGTGCTAAAATTAGATGGCATCATATGAATTGTTGAATGTACACTACCCAACTTTTTGTGATGGGTAGAGAAGTTGTCCCATTTTTAAATTTGTGGTTTTTTTTCTTCTAACTTTATTATTGTTTTCTAATTCTTAATTACAAATTATATATATAAAAATTATTTTAATTTTTTATTCTCTACTTCTAATAATAAATATTTTTTCTTTAGGTAAGAAATATCTACCTCTTCATCATAGTTTTTATCCTCTCTTTCTAATTTAATTGTTGTTTTATAATTCTTAGTTATGTTTTTTTAGTAACTACATATTTATTTTATTTTTTTATATGAATTTAGAGGTCATTACCTCACTTATTCATATGGATATCTAAAGAAACAAAAAAGTGAGATATATAAAATAATATTAAAGGATAAGATGTAAAATATCTTTATCTCTGAAGATGCATATTTCACATTTTTGACACATTGATTGTCATCTTATTTAGAAGAATGTATTTTATATGTTTGATCACATTTTTGGTCATTATCTAGAGGAGTATACTTCACATATTTTGAGACATTGATCGTCATTTCATCTAGAGAAGTATATTTTACATGCTTTGACACATTGATCGTCATCTCATTTTATCTATAGGAGTATACTTCACATGTTGGACACATTAATTGTCATTTCATTTAAAGGAGTATACTTTACATATGTTTGAACACCTTGACCATTTTTTATTTAGAGTAATATATTTCACATGTTTGGACACATTGATCATCATTTTATTTAGAGGAGTTCCCCTTCACATGCTTTAACAATTTGACCGTCATTTCATCTAGAGGAGTTTATTTCACATGTTTGGACTCGTTGATCGTCATTTCATCTTGAGAAGTATATTTCACATGTTTTGACATATTAATCGTCATTTCATCTTAAAGAGTACATTTTATATACTTTGACACATTGACCGTCATTAATATAAAGGAGTATACTTTACCTGCACAAAGTTGAGTATTGAAAAATTTTGTGCACTTTTTTGAAAATTCTTTTCACATGATTATTACCATTTTCTATCAATAACTTCATTCCCCTAGAGAGTTAACCTACCATACTCAAAAAGCAAACTCACAAAGCCGGACAATCTTTTAACATATAAAATGTTACTTGTCACTATCTATCATTTATTACAAGAATACAAAAACTCAACAAGAAACACACACTCCCTCACTCCTCAAGTCATTATAAATCTCCCAAACTTCAACTCATAATTTACTTGTAACTCAAATCATCATGTCATCAACAACATCAACAATTGCTAAAACAAGATCAGAGTTGTTCCAAACTCGTCTTGGTTCTGCTCTAAGAACAACCTTAGCATGCAGCATAGTTGGTATCACTGCCCTATATAGCCCTGAACATGTGAAGGGTTACATTAAATTTCCATCTATTTCTTATGTAACAACAATTCTCATAGTATCTGATGCCACACTTGGTGAAACAGTTAAAGGTTGTTGGCATGTTCTATGTGCAACCATTCAGGTTATGATTTTTTCTCTACTTAGCCTGCAAGTTATAAGACCTGGTCACTTCAGCGACTGCATGGCTGCGCTAGCGGTGGCACTCGGTGCGTTCTTGGTGTCGTTACCGGTATCGACGAACTTGTTGACTAAAAGGATTGCTTATGCACAGCTTGTGATTATTTATGTGAGTACAGTTATATATGGTGCGAAACAAGGAGTGGCTACACATTCAATTCACGTGGCTTGTTCTACTGCACTTGGTGCTATAGCTTCTGTTCTGGCCATGTTGCTACCTTATCCAAGGGTTGCTTACTATGAGGTAATTTAAACTTTTCTTTTAACTTTATAAATAATGATAGAATCAGATGATTCTAGTTTCGTCTAACTTAATCAGAAGTCATGAATTCGAATGCATTCAACCGCCTTTAAAACGGTTGAGTGCGAACTTTGCCAACAATTATAGTGTTGTAATATAAAGAAACTATATTTAAAAGTAAAATGTAGAACATGAAAACTGTTATTAAAATTCATAACCATACTAGGATTATGAATAATGTATTCAAAATTTAGAATAATCAGAATATTCTCATGAGAAAAATTTATATGAAATCATTGATAGTCAATTATAATAATTAAATATTGATGAACTGTGATACGTGTATATTATTCAACCATATATAATTTTTTTAATTTATTATTTTAAAATAAATTTAGATTTTGAATTAATCTTGCCTATATTCCACAAAACTCCAAATGGCATTTTCTTTAAATATTCTTAAAATATTATAATTGCTTTTTTTAGAGTAGTTTTGTATCATGTGATGTTGAGCACGATCTCTCTCGTTATGATCGATATAATTAATCTTTGTGACACTTTCAAAATGTGGCAAAAGCAACATATTTGGTATAATAGTACTTCCAAAACCTAAGGAGTCTAACTCAACAACTTTGGATATTTTTGAGAAGAGAATACATGAAAGCTGTAATCTCTGTGTTCTGATGTCACTATCTCATTGTCATTTGGTTCAATTTAACTATATAACTTCAAAAAAATTGTAAAATATATGAAATTGACCAATGGTTGAATTATGAATAACATATGTATATTTAAAAATGTAATAAAGGTATCTGTATCAGTGTATATGTGCATGCCAATTTGTCTGCAAGTGTTTGTGTAGATGTGCATGAAGAGAAAGACATTTGGTTCATTCTCTCATCATTTAGCATAATAATTTGTAGTAAGAAACAAATTAATGAACGGATGAAAAAACAAGCCACAACTAATGTCAATTTGTTTCTCCGATCTCATCGATGCATCTTTGACACCTTTTACATCACAGTATTCAAATATTAATTTGATGCAAGTAAGAAAAATCTTTGTTTTTTTGACTGGAAAGTAAGAGAAAAAAATCTTAACATGTTACTGTCACAACCTTGTTATTATATCTGTACCATTACCACACATACTACAAAAGTTCACGAAGCATATACAACCTAAAGATTCACAAGGAATCTCTGTATATTCCTCAACAAGATGCTAAGAACTCAAAAAACATATCTTAATAGAGTTATAACCTATAGAAAATTCCATGCAGAAACTCACTTTTGTAGTAAAAATGCAAACTATTGTCGTTATTGACTTCATTCGTTATAAATGATATTAACGTGCTTCGCACATTGTCTTGTTTTCAGGCTAAAAAGTTTTACCAATTATACACTGAGAATACATCTGAGAGATTAAACTGCAATATAGACGCTATCTCTGCCTCAGACAACTCAACTGCTGTTGGTTATAAAACTCGAGCCAAGTACCTTTCCACAACAGGAGCCAAGCTTCTCCATTGTGTCACAACTACTCTGGTAAGTTTAACAAAGGCTAAATCATGCATTCAAGTTCAGCACTGAAGTAGGTTTAGGGTTTTTAATTTCTTAGCAGCTGCAAATAAACTGATAAATATTTGTTTTTTTAACTATACAGGATGGCATGTATTGGGAACGACCTCAATCAATAATTTCCAACTCTCGTATTGAACTGGAAGAGAAACTGCAAGACTTGGATATACCGATAAGAGGGATGGACATTGCTCTATCGAGCGGCGTGTCTTTTCCTGTTGGTGTTATAGATGAAGAGCTCAGAGGTGTTCTGCTCGATTGCAGAGGACAAATCAGCCAAAAATTAGATCAGCAAGCTAAATGCTTTGTTCCTTTTGATGCAACTATAGATCAAGAAATGAAACAAGGCATTTTCAACAAATACCTATCCATAGCCTGCAAAGATCTTCCAACCTCGTTCTTTTTATACTGTGTGCAACTTCTCCTGGATGACGTGTCTATTTCAAAGAAAACCGACCATGCGCTGAAGAAAGCTCAGAAAAGTGTTGACTGCCAATCGTGCTTCAACAAGATCAGTGAGCTTTTGAAGAACTTGATTCCCAGCAACAAAGGCTTGATCTTTGCATTAAAGTCCTCTCTGTCATTAGGACTTGCTGTGTTACTTGGTTTGATGTATGACAGGACTAATGCATATTGGTCAGGGCTCACAATTGCAATCAGTTTCGTGACTGGACGACAACCGACATTCTCAGTTGCAAATGCACGAGGACAAGGCACAGCTTTTGGATCAATCTATGGGATCATATGTAGCTTCATTTTCCAAAAATACGTGGGAATTGTGGATTTAAGGTTCTTAGCTCTTATACCGTGGGTCATTTTCGCTTCTTTTCTAAGGCATAGTAAAATGTATGGCCAATCTGGGGCAATTTCAGCAGTTTTAGGGGCCTTGTTGATCCTTGGTAGGAAGAACTATAGTACTCCACCTGAATTTGGAGTTGCTAGAATGGCCGAGGCTACAATAGGACTCACTTGCCTTATCATCGTAGAGATTATATTAAGCCCCTCGAGAGCTGCAACTCTAGCAAAATCAGAACTTTCTCAAACCTTGAAAACACTTCAGGACTGCATTAAGCAGATTGCCATGATTACCCCTAGCGAAAGAGAGCTTCCATCTTCAAGTTACCAAGCCCTGAGAGAAGAGCAGAAGAAGCTCAAATCTCTTGTGTGTCAATTAAGAGAATTTACAGCAGAAGCTGAGGTGGAGCCAAATTTCTGGTTCCTTCCATTTCATAACGCCTGCTACAACAATATGCTGAAATCTCTATCAAGGACGGTAGATCTCTTGCTTTTTGTGGCTTACTCAATGGAGCATGTTACACAATTGGCACAGAAAGATGGAGTAGTTTGGATGGACATCCAAGGTCGAGGGAATGAGAATGTGAAGATTTTCAAAGACAAAGTTGACCCCATATTGAAAAGCCTGGAAGAGATAACACGGATGAAGTCTGTTAAGAAAATTGAAAGTGATTTGAAGAGCCAAAACGTTCCTCACGATCTCGAGTCACAAGAAGGTCTCAATGCAGACACATTAAGGATCTTGAGCAGAGATGAAGAGGTTGATAGCATTACAAACTCTTTCCTCCAACATCTAGAGGAAATTGCTGACAAAACTCATACCAACAAAGACGAGGAGACGCTTAAAGTTCAGATGCTTTTTCATTACAGCAGCTTGGGATTCTGCACCAGTAGCTTGATGAGAGAAATAGGGAAGATTGAGAGTGAAATAAGAGAGCTATGTATATGGGAGAACCCCTCAAGTGAAACAAACTTCAAATAGATTTACTTTAAGATCAATGCTGTGCATTCATAGTAAATATATCACTGTGGTTCCAAAATGACCACAATAAGAGACTTAGACTTACAAGTTAGCCAATGACATGTAGATAGTATCTTGTATAAAATCATCCAATTGAAAAGAGAAGTGATTCAACTCTATAAATTGATGTTTAAAGCACCCTAAAAAGAAAATTTAATCCTTGATGTGGTATCAACCAACTCTAGATTAAATAAATCACCTTATTCAATGTATGTCAAGTAGCACTAGCATCCAAGCAAATGCAAGCATATTAGTGATATATAGCCTGAACTCACAAATGATATGCATGCAATCTCACAAAATCAGTCATGGGAAAAGGTCTATTTATAAACCTCAAAGAAAAAAGAAACAATACTACATTGCTCACATTGTGATTGCACCAACATGTAATAGTAACACATCATCTAGCAAACCTTCTAAACTTAATTCGTTCTTTCATTAACTTGTTTGTGAAAGTTCTTTGACCACAGAGCATAGAATGCAAGCACACACAAGCAAGGTAGTTAAAATCAAGATTTTATGCAAAAGCAGAAAAGGGGGAGTATAATCATATTCATAAATCGTGCAATCGTTACACCAATCGGACAAGAATCGTAAATCTCAAACATATGCATATCAATGCATATAAAATAGTGTATAAGGCAAAAAATTCTTAAATCAAACTGGAACAGCTTGGTTGCATAACATTTGCATAATTAAAACGTCAATACTTGTGTGGTTAAAACAGTAGCACTCACATAACAGCAGCATAACACTTGAAATACTTATGTAATTTAAACCTTCAATCAAATTCAAAAGTCTCAACCAAAACAACTGAAGCTGCCTTTTGTCGTCCACCAATACCATAGTCACATAAATGTTTCAAAGATCGTACGTAGTACAATTCCACGATTAACATTGACAATTCCACACAATTCCACCGAAAAGAGATGCTCATAATTGCCAAGCCCGAGGGCAAGCATAATCGCAAAATTATAAGATTTTACAATTCAAATTGGGATTTTAACTACCATCCATGGCACAACTAAAGCTGCCTTTTATCGTTCCACCAATACCATGGTCACAGAAATGTTTCAAAGATCGTACATTGTACAATTCCACAATTAACATGGACAATTCCACACTACTCATAATCGCCAAGCCCGAGGGCAAGCATAATCGCAAAATCATAAGATTTTACAATTCAAATTGGGATTTTAACTACCACCCATGGCAACTAAAGCTGCCTTTTGTCGTTCCACCAATATTACCCATCCACCAATACCATAGTCACAAAAATGTTTCAAAGATCGTACATTGTACAATTCCACGATTAACATGGACAATTCCACACAATTCCACCGAAAAGAGATACTTATAATCGCCAAGCCCGAGGGCAAGCATAATCGCAAAATCATAAGATTTTTACAATTCAAATTGGGATTTTAACTACCATCCATGGCAAATACAAACATATCAGTGATATCTTAGCCTGAACTCACAAATGATAAGCATACAATAGCCTGAACTCACAAATGATAAGCATACAATATCAATGTCAATAAAGGGAAAAGGTCTATTTAGAAACTCCAAAGAAAAAAGAAACAATACTATCTTGCTCACACTGTTATTGCACTGTGATATAGCAACACATCATTTAACAAGCCTTTTAAATTTAATTTGTTTTTTCATTAGCTTGTTTGTGAAAGTTCCTTGACCACAAAGCATAGGTAATGCAAGCACACACAAGCAAGCCAGTTAAAATCGAGATTTTATGCAAAATTGTAAAACAGAGGTAGATTTATAAATTGTGGAATAGGAACACTAATTGGAGATTATTATACAAAATTCATAAATATCATAAAATATGTATAAAAATTCATATATATGCATATAAAATAGTATAAGACAAAAAATTCGTAAATCACACACTTGAAATACTTCTGTAAATTTATATTAACTGGCATAGCTCAGAAAACAGCACAGTTACAAAAAGCTGCGTAGTTAAAATTTGAAATACTTAAGTAATTAAAATATCACATAACAGCAGCATAATACTTAACACATTTATGTCATTTAAACCTTAAATCAAACTAACATGTCTCAACAAAACAACTAAGGCTGTATTCCACCGCCTTGACCATAATCGCAGAAACATTGGAATACCTTAGATCATACAATTCCACAATTAACAGGGGCATTTCCATACAATTCCATCAAAAAGAGATTATGCATACTCATATCTGCCGAGCATAATCACAAAATCGTAAGATTTTACAATTGAAATCAGGATTAACTACCATGCACGCAAGTAAAACAAAAATAGTTGTACTTGATCGATATTTATAAAAGTTTTAGTAGCAAACTAGCATTAATGTTCTCAAACTGAAGTTCATAATTCTATCACATTGAATTCCATTTGCAAAGCATCTCATTCTACAAAAATATAAAATTACATCTTCAACTTCAAAACTTTCCTAGTTTCCTTCATACTTAGGGTCAGCCACGACATAGTGGTATGCTATCACCAGCACAAAGATGAAAACACCGAGAAAATTGGCAAAGAAACCCAGATCATTATCATCAATCATCTGTAACACCATGGTAAAAAACAACAAAAACAAATAAACACTAGTGAGTAACCTGGTTTGTGATATCGCAAAATTGATTTACATCACGAAAATCAATCTAAAAATTATCATGGCACCCTCCAGAATTTGACTCTGCCATCACAACTAAACATACCATCAAAACCGCAAATTTGAATGCAGCACAAAAGCGGTAAAAAAATCAACTAGCTAAACTCCTATCATGATCTAGATTGTTTTCCCCGGCAAGACTATGTTTGGATATCATAAAATGAACGGAGTGGAATGGAAAGAAATGAAGATTTCATTCCATCATTTTGAAATTTTAGGCCGGAACAAGGCAAGTTCTTCCTTCCACCAAATTTGGTGGAAGGAAATATAGTGGCAAGTGATGGAATGGAACAAAATCCATATCATTCCATTTCACTCCGCTCCATCCGATTTTAAATTATCTAAACAATGAACACCACTCCATTCCATCCCACTCCATCTGATTTCATCAATCCAAACATAGCCTTATCGGAATTGCGTCAATATGATAAAGGTTTTCGAAACTTCACGGCCACATCACAATTCATAACTAAATTCACAGCTGCATCATCAGCATTTGAACGAAATTTCAAACCTTGCTTCCAATTTTCTTATTAACGCTTACAATCGAAAATCAAAATAGATCATGAATAATCAGAAATCCTACAATTTCGCTACGATCCAATCATCAGAAGACTAAAGAATCGATATAGAAATACACACAATAGAACCAAAAATCCCCGATCTAAAAACTCCAAAACAATATCAAGTAAAAAATTATCGCATCTGTGAGAATAGGTGTCGCATAATGAATTTGTAATGTAGAACAATGAAAATTCTAATGATGATGATAATGGAAAAGGGAAATTGGGGATCGATACGGTCAATGAGAGAAAGAAACGGATCGGAAATCAGAATTGAGAACACGGCGGTGATACCTTTACAACGGGGTGGAAATGGGATCACTTTTGTGTCAGGCGAGTGTTGTTGTAGTGCTTCCTAGGTCTTGCTCGATCTGTGTAACTTAAAGACTCTGATGCGAATAACAAGCAGATTAGTCTTTCATGGGTTGACTATTTTACCCTTACGATTTTATAATTTACAAAAGATAAAAAAAATTAAAAATGGAAATTCCGTTTTCAATAGACTCCATACATCTCTTAGCCACCACACAAATTTTCAATTTTACTCCATGCTTTTTTAGATGGAAATTCGAAAGCACTTTTTTTTTTCAAAAAATTTGTATTGTACAGTTAAAATCAACTTATTTCATTTCAGCAATCCTACCGTAGATGCATCTACAGTACGTGTTAAAAATAGAGTGTTCCGTAGATGTACTTACAGAACAATATGCTATTATTTTCAAATAATATTCATTCAACTTTAAAACTTAATTTTTATTACAAAAATGTAAAATTAAAGTAATTCATTTTAAAGGTAAAAGGAAGTGGTAGACAAAAAAAAAATACATCGTGTAAATAATGTCGGTCATAATGTCGAATACACCATCAAAGTAACATACATAAATGAAATAGAAATACAGATATAAAAAAAACCACATGCATCACTATTGTGTGTGTCAGACATCATCATGCCCCTCTCCTCTGCCTCTGGCCCCGCCTCCGCCTCTGCGTTCACCACGCCCTTTGCTGGATCTGCCTCTAGCGTCAAGTGTCCTAACGTTCATCTCTTCCGTAGATGCATCTACGGAAGGTTCTGAAACTCAGAAACTCAACAATGACATAAAACCACTATTCAATCACTCAAAACCTTCATTTTTGTGGCTTGATTATCCGTTTTACACATCAAACAACACGTACATTATCTCTAAACTATATTTTTATAACTATCCAATCATTTCTACACCTAAATATCGAATTCTAACTCGATTATACAAATACTCTAAAATAACTCGAAAAGTCGAAAACTTACCGATTAAATAGAGTTTTGAACTTGATGGAATGTATTGATGTTGACAATGTCGGCCGAACTCGGAAGAAAGAAATGCACTATTGGAAAAATTTGATTTTTGGGGTTGAGAGAGTAGCTGAGAGAAGTATTAGTTGAAGAAGATCAAAAGTGAAGAATGAGAGAGAGAGAGAGAGAGAGGAAGGTTTTGACGTCAGTTTAACGTTAAATTCTTCCGTAAATGCATCTACGGAAGCTTCCATATGTGCATCTACGGAATAAAACAACGTTTAACAAAAAAATGGTGCTTCTAGAGATACATCTACAGAAGCTGGAGGACATTTTTGCCAATTTGCAAATGTATGAGAGATCTATGGGGTGTAGTGAGAAATTCTCCACAAATATGATAATCTCAAAATAACTAATTTCTTTTTTTCTTAAAGAAAATTCTGTGGTATTAATTTCCAAATTTTATTTAACAGCAAAAGTAAAAAAAATACTGTTTGTTTGAATTTTATTATTGAAATTTCACAATTTTTATAGTTTCGAAATGAATATTCAAATTTAAAATTTTAATATTGTAACTCTCAGATTTTCAAATTCTCTAAACTATTGTAAGTGAGAAATTTTTTTATTTAAATATTTATATTAGAAGTTTTGTTTTAAAAATTTTTGTTTTAATATTTGTTCTATTCTAGAATCAGAAATAGAGTAAGGATTTAAGTTTTCAATAAGACGGTGAGGAGTCTGACCTGAAAAGTTATCACTTCAATGCTCAAGTCAGTATGTGAGGGAGAATAATGATTTGAATTTGAAACTGATTACCTAAATTGAAACGCTCTTTATATTTAATGGAGAGAAAATAACAATCTGCTATTTGTCAGAAGTGAATTGTGAAGAGTCACTTAATGTATTTGGAGTTTGAATCCTATGTACTTGTCTACAAGGTAGTTCTCGGGTGTTAAGAAATTTTTGGAAGGATAACAGCTCCTTTCGAGTAATCGGTTGGGGATCCTTCTCCCAAAATAGTTGCCCTCAAACCCTTGCTTCTACGTAGCAAGGCAATGGTTTTTCGTATTAGTCTCGATGGTTGATCACTCTTTCATCTATCCTAGAAGAGTTAGAGTAAATGTTTCAGTTTCTTGAGAATTCGTGCCTTTAATGCCCCATATCTCAAACGTTTTTTTAGAGGTATCCTCATCGCGACCATTGGGAATTGGAACACTTGAGTGTTGTTTGTGGGTGATTTGAAGTGTTTGATAGAGTCTATTTTCTTTTGCATGCTAGCATACGATTCTTAAAGAGTCAGTTGTGCACTTTGTTGATTTTGTCTTTTCCCAGTTTGGTTTGACCTTTTTTATTTTGATATTTTACTTTCCTGTATCTAGAAAAAATATTACATCATGAGTCAAAAATCATAGAAGAATACTCAATTTTCTTGGGTAGATTCTACTTATTCTTCAGACATTTTTGTCTTTGCCAAAGAGGATAATCTTGATGGAGATTTTCTTTATGTGGACCCATTTTCGGATTCGGGTGTTTTGACCCCTAGTGAAAATGACATAACATGCAATGGATATGGAGATTGCGTCATTCCTTTTTATGAATGCACCTTCTTGATCATGGGCCTTCAGTCGCCTTTCAATACTTTTGAGATGGAAGTTCTTAATTATCTGGTAGTGGCACATTCGCAGCTTTATTATGCGAGTTGGGCCTGTGTCAAATTCTTTCAATATTTGTGTGAATACATAAGGGGAAGCCTTCTCTGACCCTTTTCTTTCATCTCTTCAAAGTTCACTACAGCCCTATGACCTGTACTCGGGGCAGGGGATTAGTTTCTTTGATGTCGAGTGTCCGAGACTTCGGGGATTTTTCTGAGAACTATGAAACCATATTTTGCAAGTTACTCAAAGAAGTAATCAAAGGAAATCCGGCATAAGACCCAAAAAAAGTACCAAGTAAGTCGAATTATGTAAGCACAATCGATTAGAGCCTTAAGCCAATCGATTGGCATGACCTGACGCGCATATTTTCAAATCCAATCTAAGTGAAATTTCTCTCGCAAGTCAATCAGATCTTCACATTGATGAAAACTGATAAGAATATTTGGAGATTTACTCACCCAGTTGATCGGAGCATTAACCAAAATCAACCAGGACACTACTTTTGAAATGATTTTACTCTAATTTTGATTATGCATAATCTCCATTAATTACTTGCAATGTTTAGACACTCAAGTTCACCATAAGCCACACTATAAATAGGTAATCATTTCTCACTATTTTGCATTGCATAATTTAAATTCTCTCTATTTTTGTGTGTGTGTGTGTGAGATTATTCCTTTAAAATCATCATCATCATGGCTCCTAGAAGGCTCAGATTTGCCTATAGTCCTCTCTCTTACGCTTTCACCTCTAAACAACAAGAAGAAAGATTCCTTCAAGACTTTGCCAACAGAATCCTTTTAAGAATTCACACCTTGGATTCATAAGCTTTTAAAGAATGTGAATTCTTCAAGACTTTTGAAAAGCTAAATTTGTCTACCATCCTCTTCATCTCCTAAAGAAAGGTGTGTTCATATTTAGTTAAGATGTTATTCTCAAATCTTTACTTCACTAATGGAATAGTTTGTTCTAAATTAAAAAAAAATAGAATATATTTATCATTGGAAGAGTTTGCAAACATGTTGTATCTTCCCCGTGAATATGTTGTCCTCGTGCCAAGAGATCAAGGTTATAACTTCAACCAAAAGACTATTGCGTCATCATTGTTGAAAATCATATCATCATTGATACCAAATTCGTTCATTACAAGGTACATTCACCCTAACAGTCTAATGATTCATTATATTACCAATCACATGCCTTTTCCAAGAAAAATAAATTTCGATCTCATAACTCAGTTTGATGTTGAATATATATGGATAACCAAAAACAAAATCAAGACAAATTAGGAAAATCAAGTAATCTAATACATGATGGGAAGCAAGAAAAAATTAATGTACCTACCATATAGCAATCTAATCACAAAAATTCTAGAGCATGTTGGATTTAACTTTGGAGAAGAAGAGTTTATAGAACATGTAACAAAGATAAGAGAAGTAATTTTAGTAGCAATAAGATATAAAATCGTTGATAGAAATATAATAGAAAATCCCTCAAATGAAAAGAAGAGAAATATGGACGATCATGAAGCACCTGTAGATCAGGAAGATTTTGACTATAATATCCCTAAACTAAAGACATACTAAAGGTCATAGTCAAGAAGTTGGATAAGATAAACAAACAAAATTAACTTCATAACTCGTCACTTTATCCAAGACCCGAAGCAATAACCTCGAGATTTGTTCTTGGATGATGATTTTGATGAAGAATAGTCTCACTTATATATCTTAATGTGTTCGCTTTCTTGTTTTTCACATTATTTTCAATCCCTCCAATTTCTCGCTTTTTGTACTTCAATTTCAGTATGATTTGAATTAATAAAGTGTGATGTCTTCCCAGGGGGTGTAGAGTATACTCTCTACTTAATTGAGGGGGGAGTTTAACCATTCCAAATATATGTGTGTATGTGTGTGTGTTTGTTTGTTTCTTACCACCTCCCTGATAGATGAGTTTTCATCATAAAAAAGGAGGGAGAATTTGGAACCATGTTTTGCAAGTTACTCAAAGAAGTAATCAAATAAGCTCTTGATAATATGCTTTTGATAGTGACAACTAGAAGAAGCTTTTTATGATACAACCTGTATGACAACTTGTATGGGAATTTTTATAAAAACCTTTACAATCTATGAGGATTCAATTATGACAAGCAGGTAAATATTCAAGCTAACGAATGAGGGTTTAGTGAACACTACAAACATCTGAAATCGCAGTCTCGTTATCGTATGATATCATTTTTCTTTGTTGTGATGTTTTTGTCAATTTGTTTGTATGTGTATTGATTATTTGCGTATTTGTAATTTGCTCATTATTTAAATATTCGTGTGTTTGTAATTTGTTCATATTTGAGTTGTATTTTGTTTGCTTCGGCTATTTAGCATTGTACCATTAAAATCCTGATATTCAATAGTTTGAATGTTGGTCCATGATCTTTTTTTAGCCTAGCAACTAGCAAGTCAGTATTTGTCATTTCATCAAGTGTTGCTTGAATCACAAGTTAGAATGCTTAGATCAACATGTTCATCTGTTTGATTCGATTCATGTGTATTGTATGACTCGAATCACATAAGTTGTGAAAATTGAATTTTTCCTCTGGATGATTTGATTTAAATTATGTTTTTTACCTAACACGAATCATAGCTCTCTAATAAATCTAGAATTAGGCTTTGCTTAATTCGACTCGAATAAAAAAGTGAACTTGACTCGAATCACAACACCGTGTGACTCGAATCATGGTTTCTACTTGACTCGAATCATAGCTTCACAAATACAATTTTCTACCTTAGATTTAAATAGTTGTTTCTTTGATCCAAACACATGTGCATTGAGACATAGTCATGAAGAAGTAACTTTGATTGTGATTCTTTTTCATGATGAAATCTCAAGTGAAACTCTAAGATAAAAATGTCAATTTGTTTGTGTCTATTGCTAGCACTTTGTTTCTTTATCTAGTTTGAAAAACAACTTCTTGAGTGTTAATCCATGTCATATTGCATATCTTTTTTTGTTACATCTTGTGTATATAATTTGTTGTTTTCAGAGAAACCAGAGAAATATAGTTGATCAATCTTGTAATGATTCAAGCTTGATCAGTCTAATGATAACCATCAAGATCCAAGACCTATTTTATCCAGAAACTCGAGAAAACCTCTGTGTGTGTCCTTCATTCATCTACATTTAATTTCTTTTAAATTAGAGAGAGTGTGTGCGTGTGTGTCATATTCTTTTGGCAGTGTTCATCATCTACAACCTTAGTCCTTATCCATTGTTATGGACCTTTATTTATAAAGATTGAGTGTTTGAGGGAGACTAGTGATATATCAGGGTATCTAATATTTTCATGTGAAGTTTGTTGTTTGTAACAAGTGCAAATATCGTTTCTCGAATTTAGTTTGTGTGAGTGCCCTTTCCCAATTTGATGTTTTGCATGATGTCAAAACTAGGATCTTTAGAGTTTCTGTACATTGGACGGTATCATCTGAGCCATGATGTGCATCTTAGGATTAGAAATCATAAAAACATTTTAGAATGTATTTAGAAAAGGCTTTGGGCATTAAGAAAAGATTTCATGCAGTAAAAACCAGTTTTGAAGTGAAAACATGTACATGTGTCGACACATATATCCTATGAGTCGACACATGTAAGTGATTTTTAAAGTACGTGGCCATTGTAATGCATGTGTCGACACATAAAATAAATTTTTCTTCTATGAGTCTACATATACGAGGAATGTGTCGACACATGTGGATCAATATTAAAGCTTATAGGCTCTGTTTGCATGAGTCGACACATACTGTAACTTTTATTTGTATGAGTCAACACATAGAAGGAATTTAGCCTTTATGAGTCGACACATACGACTTATGTGTCGACACACGCAATCCATTTTTAAAGCCCGTAGCTTTTGTTTCTCATGATTCGATACATGAACTGATATGTGACGACACATGCACTAATATGAGTTGACACATGATTCGTATGTGTTGACACATGCTGTGAAATTTTGTAAAATTTGGATTCTATTTCCAAACCTCTTGTTTTCTTTTGTCTATAACTTACACACATATAATCACCTCATACATGTATCATTCAAAAGTTGATGAAATTATAAACACATGCAAAGAGTGCTCTTCATCTTCAACCTCACATCTATGCATACACACAAATAAACTACACACAATCATTTTTTGTTTGGGTGCCATCTAGATTCGATTGATAACGTCCAATTTTGGTTGTTGAATTATAAACTAGGTTGAGAATCTTCGGGGGTTACATTGGAAAAATTGTGAGGGTTTATCCTCCAAGATCAAGGTATTAATTTGGGGTTTTAACAATATTTTTGCAATTCGGATTCGATTGAGTGAAAGCTTTGAAGAATGGGATGTTCTTGCAAAGGAGTAGCGTGACACAGTGAATCAATTATAAATATTGGGTGACAACAATTTTCAATTTGGATTCGACTGAGTGAAAGCTTTGAAGTATAGTGGTTTATTGCAAAGGAATAGCGTGAGACGGTGAATCATATTGGTATTGTTGGGTGACTTGATCAAAATCAGATCTAGGGAAAAAGAAAGTGTTAGGATCAACATCAAACATAGGGTTTGTAGGGTTGAATTGCTACATTTCTCTCCCTCTCTATCTCTCTCATTTACTTTCAATAGCAAATTATCAAATTCTAAGATTGTGCAATCGATACGATTCTATTGATTCATTGCTGTGTCAAAATTATTTTGTTGTGTTGATTACAACCTTTGTGATTGTAAATGGATTTTATATCAACAAAACCTTAAAAAAAATTAGGTCAAAATTGATTGCACAATAAGTGTTCAATAAATTTCTTCACTTAGTTTTGTTTAAATCATTTCATTGGAAATTGATTACTTGCGTGTTTTAATTCAAACGGATAGTGGTGTTCGTTTAAATATATTGATTAAATATATTGTCATTATCATTGCACGTTTTAGGATTTTTAACGCATATTTGAGTTTTTCGACAATGGTTCAGATTAGACAATTTGATTTGGGCGTGTTTCGCTGTCCATAGTTAAAAACGTTCTAAAACAATATTTCACCAAAAATTTTCATCGATGATCTATTCACCTCACTTTAGATAAGTCACATTCATCTAACAATTTGGATTGTATGCTATCCATCAAGAGGGGAGTTTCACTATACTCCATTGAAAACTTTGGACAGGTTGACATACTGTTCGTAAGACGAAGTTAAGAGTTGTCCAACATTGGTGAGGTTGTGTAAAGACCGTTCGTAGACAAAGTTGAGAGTTATCAAATTAACACTTGGCTAATGACAATCGCTCATACAAGAAATTGGTGGAATCCAAATGGATTACCATTACAAGACTTGGAGCATGTTATTATGGATAACGGGGTTATTGGATCAAAATCATAGAGGATCTTGTATTTGTTAGTAGTTTGAGTATCTACATCAATAGAAAAATATTGTGTGATATTTCATTGTAATCAAAATGCTTGTGTCAAATTTATCAAATAGTGGAAAATCATGATTATTTCCCGGTGATTTTAACACCATTGAAGAGTGGAGTAGACAAAGCTAGAACGAACTCCAAATCACTATACATCTCTGTGTATCTTTTTTGTCTTCCTTTATCTCCTTTAATTTTCTGCATTCATTAATATATATATTGCATTATTGCATCGTTTGTATGAAATTTAGATTAGATATTAGTTATAGCGATTTAATGTGTAAGCATAGGTCTGCGATGCATCAAACATATTGAATAATCATAAATCCAATTATGTTTAAATATCTTTGTATAAAGGGATTTTGGTTATCGTGTATTTGACTTGCATTAGAAAGAATCTTGCTTCTAGTAATATCTTATAATGATTTCGTTAAATTGATTCTTTGAGAAGCTTCCAACCTCTTTTTGTGCTGTGTTTTCCTCCCGCATATTTTAAAATATCCGATTTCATTTTAAGGGACCAAAAATGTTTTTAAAATTGCCTACTTAGAAATAGGTCTATTCAGCCACCCTTGTAGGCTTGTTTGTGTCCATATTTTCACCCACAAAAATATCTAACCAAGCAATTTACAATCATTCACCTTTTGTTAACCTTCGCCGACCCATTGGTTGAAGTCGGTTGTTTACTGTCATGTTTGTTGAGAATCAAGTGTGAATGTGCATAATAGTCCCACATTGGAAATGTGTGTGGCGACTTGAGCATATATAAGTGGGAGAACCCACTCACCTATCACCTTAAGGTTTTAGGTGGAGAAGTGGTGTCTCTCCCACAAAGGTGTGTTGCTCAAAGGAATGTCTCGGAATTATAAACAATGCTCCCGACTCGACCCTCCCCTGATGTTGCGCTAACAATGGTATCATGAGCCTTTGGTTCGAGAAAAAAGGGACCGGCTAAAAAACTTGTAGTTGAAAGTTAAACGGATACATGTAGTTGAAGAGAATCAACGCGACTTGAGCATATATAAGTGGGAGAACCCACTCACCTATCACCTTAAGGTTTTAGGTGGAGAAGTGGTGTCTCTCCCACAAAGATGTGTTGCTCAAAGGAATATCCCGGAAATTATCAATGCTCCCGACTCGACCCTCCCCCGATGTTGCGCTAACAATGTTAACATTTGTCGGCCCATTGATTAAAATTGATCATTTATCCTCCTTTCGACCTTCGTCAACCATTTAGTTGAAGTTGATCATTAACTTTCTAGTCTGCTTGAATCAATTCATTGCTTGAGTAGGAGACAAAAATACATTTTGAACCAGAGAGATGTAAGAAACATCATAATAGGGGTTCAAATCTGAGTCCATTAGACTAGGGGAGCCCACTCGACCCAAACCATTTCAAAAGTAACTACTAAAGAATTTGCAAAGTGACCTGGGTCTGAGACTCAATTCCGGCCCATTGTCTTCGAACCCGATTTATGGTTCCCACGAATAGACTTCACACACGTAGCTGATTTATTGTGTGGGCTCAAATAAGAAATAATTCCCAAAGAGGAAAGAATCAATTCTTTAAAATTACAATATGAAAGCAAGTCAAATGTATCCATCTACAATACGGAACAAATACAATGTGAAAATAATATGTTCATTTTCTATGCCAAAGTTCAATTTTTTGAGAGTAATATATTATTAATTCCTTTCTCGTTCGTTATCTCAAAAATTTAAAAATCAATAATTAGACAAATTATCTTTTACTTATTGTTCTTACCCTACCTTTATATTATTTTCTTAACAAATGGTAAACTATAATTTTTTGTCAATATCTCTTCCATCAACAATTTTTTTAGGAGCATTCTAATTAACATGAACTATATAATATGTTAATAAAATATATTAAAAATCTAACATTCACTTATAATTATTTTTTGAAAGTTCATATTACACGCGTCCTTAAAATATGACAGTGTACATGTTAAATTATTTAAAATAAAATATTTAATATAGTAAACACTTTATTAAGTTTGGATAATGAATACTCCTAGACCGTAATGATTCAGTCTTACGTTTCTCTCTATATATATTTTCTGTGCTGCCACTTATATATTATAAACTTGAAATTGAAACATCATCACCAAAACTTTTTAATGCTTTTTTCAACGGTTTAGAAAATGTTCTAAATTGAATTATTGGGCCAAGTAGTTAATAATGCATATATTTAATCCTATTATCGTCTTGTTTATTTATAGTCAATGAAGGCTTAAACTTTGGATAATGAAGATTATAGAGGGTCTCCTTTATATGTACCCGTCCATGACGGAAGCATCATATTTGAAAAATCATCGATAAAATATGAAGTTTAATTGGATACTGAAATACTACAGATAAAACTTAATTAAAATTAAAATTTATATCAAAATAAATTTAATTAAAATAATAATATAAGAGTGATGACCCATTTTGGTCCCTCACAAAAATTACACAACCAAATTTAGTCCTTCACAAAAAAAATTTAATTTAATCCCTTTCAAAATTTAACCGGACCATATTAGTCCTTCTGTTAATATTTTTTTCAAACCGGTTTTTTTTATACTGTTAAACTGTGACGGGACTGTCAAGTTGGCCTTTAATTTTTATTTTTCATTTTTTAAATACAAATTTAATTTTTAATTATAATTTCATTTTTAAACAATTCTGATTTAATAATATCCAAAAAGTCAAAATTAGTTTTTATAAAGGGATCGAACCCAAGACTTATAAACAATATATTAAGTCTTTACCACTAGGCCAGTATGCTTTCATGACAAATAATTTCTAAAATTTTTAATAATATTAAATAATTTTAAATTAAAAATAAAAATTATAAAATTTATACAAATGAGTCTCGAACCTAAGTCCAATAAATTTATCATTAATATTCTTAATGATAAATATTTAACTTAATAATTTAAAACAAATATTTACTTATTTCAAATAACACACAAATAAATATTTAGTAATTTTAAATAATACACCAATTTAAAAGTAGAATTTATAAAATATAAATTCTCAATATATTTAATCAATTAGAAATAAATTAAATTATATGTAATTGAATTAAATAACACTCAAGTAAATATTTACTTATTTTAAACTAATTTAAATAAAATAATAATTAATTAATTTAATAGTAATTCAACTAATTGTTAAAATATTTAATCAATTTAAATTAAATAATAAATTAATTTTTAAAATTATTTAGTTAATTCAAATTAAATAGTAATTAATTAGTTTAATAGTAATGCAATTAAATAGTGATCAATTGGTTTAATAGTAATTAAATTAAATATTAATTTATTTATTTTTATTTGATTAATTATATTTAGGATTTATATTTTATAAATTTAATTTTTAAATTTTTTTATTATTTAAAATTAATAAATATTTATTTATTTATTATTTGAAATAAGTAAATGTTTTTTCCGAATAATTAATTTAAGTATTCATTATTAATAAGAATATTAACAATAGAAATTGATTTGTGAATGATCATAATTTAACTTGAATGAATTTGGGTTTGAGACCCCATTGATACAAATTTTAATTTTTTGTTTTAAATTCAAAATTATTTAATATTACTAAAAATCATAGGAATTATTTGTCATGAATGTACATTAGACTAGTGCTAAAGACTTAAGAAATTGGTTAAAGGTCTTGAGTTCAATTCCATATTTTATGATATTATTAATTTAGAATTGTTTAAAAATGAAATTAAAATTAAAAATCAATTTAGTATTTAAAAAAAATCAACTTGACAGTCTAGTCACGGTTTAAAAGTATGAAAAAAAACCAATTTTAAAAAAATATTAACAGAAGGACTAATATGGTCCGGTTAAATTTTGTAAGGGATTAAATTGGGCTTTTTTTTGTGAGGGACTAATTTGGGTTGTATAATTTTTGTGAGGGATCAAAATGGGTTTTCACTCATAATATAATATTAAATAATTGAGTAATGAATGTGATCAAGCTTTATAATATTAAAATATTAATTCATCTTGATTATTATTTTTATTATTGTCGATTTATATCGCGTTATCTTTATGATGGTGAGGTAAGTTATCGTCACAAATGAGTAATATAAATCCAGGGCATTGTTTGTGACTTGTGAGTGAGAATATACTAGTAATTTAATTCAGATAATGAATAATATGACTATTCTTGATTCGTCTGAGTTGTGAAGCCGTCAATATGGATAAACTACGTGGGAATAGTTTAGCAGGAATCACCTTATGATTAAACTATGCCGAAAATCCAAAGAATTATTAAACTATATAGTGACTTGTTTTCCATAAATATATCCATCCTATATATTTTAAAATTAGCATGAAGTTTCATTCATACAAATGGTTGTTCAAAAACAAGGGCGAGTCCTGTAAGTTATATATATATATATATATATATATATATATATATATATATATATATATATATATATATATATATATATATATATATATATATATATATATATATATGGGTTTTTCTAACCTATGCAATCTTGCATAGGATAAGAGACCATTAATACACCATTTTTTAAATATAAATTACCATATTTATTATTATTTATGTTGATCAATTAATTGGATAGGAGAGAGAAAATATAAAATATTACTTTTTAAAAAAAAAATAGTTAATATGATAATTTATATAGAAAGAAATAATGTATTAATTGCCCTTATCCTATGCAACATTGCATAGGTTAAAAAAACCATATATATATATATATAGGACGACTCAAGTGAAAACACTTGGTTATTATGAGAAATGAGAACAATGAATCACGACCATTAAATTTTGATTTGTTGATTTTAATGGGACTGGATTGATTTCTCTTTCTATGATCCTTAATATTAAGATTTTAAATTAATATATGTCTCTCATTTGATTGAGTGAATATTTGATCTTTAGGTGAATGTTTAACTCAATGTGGATGTTTTCCCTCATAATAATTCATTAAGGATTTCTTCTTAGAACTATATCAGTTTAAGATTTCGAATGAATATATTTCTCTCACTTGATTGAGTGAGTATTTGATCTTTAGGTGAATGTTTAACTCAATGTGGATGTTTTCCCTCATAATAATAATTCATCAAGGATTTCATCTTAGAACTAGCAATTAGACTGAACAGACTTGAGTTCCGGTGTGATATAGTGAATTTTTTATATGGTTGAACTGGGTTAGTTTTTGAATTCAAGAGTATCTAAAATAAAGTAGTTTTAGTTTTTGAAATCAAGAATATCTAGAATGACGTGTGTTGGACTTTATATAGCGAGGATAATTAAAACCGTTAATTCCCACATGATCCAACGTCTTACAGGCCGGATGGTGATGAATGCTCAGAGTCACTAATGGACACATTTTTTAACTGGGCTTCGTCGGGATCAAACTTTACCGCTCTTGGGCATGTGATCAATTTGTAATAACACGGTTTGAGTAAGGTACTAGTCGTCCACATACAAGCATAGACACTTACATTTAAACTCACAGCCGTTCTTTGTTGGTATCTAAATATTCGTTCATTTATTAAATCGAACAAATATAAAATATCATATAATTTTGAGTTTTTAATAACATTAAAAAATTTAAGTTTTATTATTATTAAATAGACGAACACTTATTTTAAATAATTATTTTTATATTAAAATATATAATAATTTAATAATAATTTTTTAAAAAATTGTTGGATATGCATTTTTATTTAAAAGTATAAATTTTAATATATAAATGTATAATGTGCGGGTATGAAGCATGGTGGATATTGTACTCGTACTTATATCATTTGTTTTATAGGTAATTAGTGCACAATATCATACTTTCTTTTATAATTTTTTATTATATTTCATTGTGCATTTTTCTTGCGGGTACTTATTAAATACGTAGCAAATTTTCATCATATTTTTTGAGAATTTCTTTACCCATCTCCCTATCTTCTTGGTCACTTCTGGTGAAAAATCCAAAATACCCTCACTTCAGAAATGCACTTCCAAAACGTTTTTTTTTTAAAATTTATCTTATTTCGAAAATGCACTTTCGAAAACACGAAAAAAAGGTGTTTTCAGATATGCATTTCCGAAAACACTCATTTTTTGAGTTTTCAGAGATGCATTTCCGAAAGCACTTTAATTTGGGAGGGGGTGTCTTCGGAGATGCATATCCGAAATATTCCAAGATCAAATTGGTCTTGGAATGTTTGAGATATGCACTTTCGAAAGAATTCAATAATTATTAAAAAATTAAAATCAAGGTGAATCAATACAATTAATAGGTATAAAATCAAGGTGAATCAATAAAATGAATATGAATCAATAAAATCAAGGTGAATCATAATTTCCTAAACAATTTTAAAGTTAAAAATTATTTTATTAACTTATATAAATCAAAATAAGTAAATTTTGAATTATATAGAATTAAATATAAAATTTATTCATTAAATAAAATTAAGACAAAATCTTTTTTTAATTTTTTTAAACTAAATAAAAAATTATAACTCATTTTTAATTATGAATCAGAATAGAAATATATAAATATATAATAATAATTATTAATTTTGTAAGTGAAATATATAAATATATAATATACAAATATATAATAATTAATATATAAATATATAAATATATAATAATTATTATAAATTAAAACACTCACTTTTTTAATTTTTATAATTATTATATAAATATATAAATATATTTATAATTAATATATAATAATTATTATATTAATATATAAATATATAATAATTTTTATAAATATATAATAATTATTATAATTATTATATAAATATATAAACTAAAACACTCATTTTTTTAATTTTTTTTATAAATACATAATGATTATTATAAATATATAAATATATGAATAAAAATTATAACTCATTTTGCAAGTGAAATTATTTTAGTTTTTTTAATTAAAATTATTTTAAATTTTAAAATATGAATCAGAATAGAAATATATAATAACTATTATTCATAACTCATAAATTATATCAAAATATATAATTATTATTATTCATTACTCATAAATTATATCAAATTTATGATATATGAATTAATTAATATCCTAAAATTAATTTTTGGGATTTTTAGATTTTTTTTTTCGGATATGCATCTCCGAATTAATCAAAATTCTAATTTTTGGGATTTTTTCGGAAATGCACTTCCGAAGTCTGGAAAAATTTAGAAAAAAAAAATATTTCGGAAATGCATTTCCGAAGCAGGTGTAAAGTGGGGTTTTCGCTGGGGTGACTCCCATAGGGAGGTGGGTAAAGAAATTTTCTATTTTTTACTACTTATAAGAATTTATTTTTTAACTATGAGTTATAATTAAAAATTACTATGTAGTTTGTGAAGAAGATATTTTTATTTTTTTTAATTTCATTTTAATGAAGACAAAAGGCTATCTTAAGAAGAAAGATCAAAGAAAAAAAAGATTGAATCAAGTAATAAACTTGTGTCAAAATTTGAATTTCAATGATATTGGATCATAGACAAAAATACAATATTCAATTTAATGGTTATAGACCATAAGTGCTCAAAGAAAAAGTTTCAAACTCAATTTTTACTTATAGCAAAAATTGACATTGTTAAACTTGAAATTTTTCTTAGTCCACAACATGTCAATCGATTAACCCTCATTTAGAATAATCGATTGACCTAGCCTTTATTTGAAGCACAACTTGAGTTTTAACTACGGCTAATCGATTATCCTCCATGGTCAATAGATTAACCATTCTAAATTTTTGAACATTAAATGAAGGTCAATTAATTATCCTCTTTAATAATTTGAAAAATATTAAACAATGTTTCACCTCTTCATCTCTAATGATCATAAAACCTTTTTAAAACATTGCAAATGATCATGAGAGTTTTCTAACCATCATTTTTGATTTTCTAAGAGGTAAATGGTACATTATAAATAAATAAAAAATTCAAATTCAAAATCACCTTCTTCATGAACAATTTTGTCTGTTTTAAGTATAAAAAATATTTTGATTGAAAAAAAATTTCTACATGATTTTCAAATTATATGTGAAAAAGTTTTGAGCATTTCAATATTTATATTCTATTGATTTATTCAATGAAGGAGAATATTGAAATTGTCAATATATCAGAAAAGCAACAAAGTTATCAAATTATCATAGTTGGTGCAAAGTCTGCTTATTACACATGATCTGTTTATATGTAATTTTTCACCAAGTGTGATGATTTTTTATCGGTAAGAAAGTGTTGTACTTATTACAGGTTGTTGCAAATAGGAAAGATTATTTTTCTATTTGTTGGAAAAATCATTTGAGTCGGGGTGATTCAAAGTCCATCATAGTTGTTGGTGTTTGAAAATCAAATAAGTGGTGTTGCTTCTTTGTTGTTGTTAGAAGGTTGAAGTCTTGTGGGAGATTTGTACAAAGATTTAACAATAATCAAAATCTCTCTCATAGGATGTGAGGATACTGAATGTACTTTTGATTTATAAGAGGCATCAAGTGGGTCAAATCCCCTCCTAATCGAAGATGCGGGAGATTAAACTGTGATTCTCCCTATCAAGTCCAGCGTCAATTACCACTAGACTAACTAACGATTGGTATAGCTTATGATTAGTTATGCATATAGAAAATCAGATTTTATTTATAATACACTTAACTACTGTATTTATTGTTTTATTTTCTTTATTATATTTGCTATTAAAAAATTATTATTTTATTTTATATGTTTTTTCTATTTTTAATTAATTATTTAAAAGAACATATCAAAAGAATATATTTAATATTATAGTAAGTTTTAGAAATAACAAATTAATAGAATAATTTTATATAAGCAATTGTAAAAAAAAAAAAAATTGCATCTATTATGATCCGGTCTAAAAACATATTATATTTTAATTAAAATTTAACAAAATATTATATGTATTTTCCATTATTTATTATAAAATTTATTTTTTTTATTAAAAATATAAATATCCCACTTCTAAATTAAAATTTTAAAGATATTCATATTAGTTTAATAAAAAAACAAGTTATTAGAAATATTTGTGAGTAGATCTACATCACCCACCTTAACTATCTATTCTCTATAAGCTCTTTATACTTAGCCTAATCCATAACAATGATTTATTGCTTGGTCCTTTTTGTTAAGAAAATTTCTTTAGCCACCTCCCTATGGGGTCACCCCCAACGAAAATCCGAAAATACCCCTGCTTCGGAAATGAACTTTCGAAGCGCTTTTTTTTTTAAAAAATTTCTATAATTCGGAAGTGCATCTCCGAAAACACCTCATGGGGGTGAATTCGGATGTTCATTTCCGAATTATGCAGAAACTGTTTTTTTTTTATGTTTTTTCTTAAACAGTCTCGCATTTTAATTAAACGCAAACGGCAAATAAAATAAGCGACATATAAACAGAAAATACTAATATGATAAATAAAATCCAAAAACACTGTGCGAAAGATACAATCCGAAATCAAAACAAAACAAAACAAAACACGTCAAACAAAACAAAAACACGTTATTCTGCCCGACGAGCGTTACAAAATACACATCAAACAAAACAAAAACACATTATTCTGCCCGACGAGCGAACTCCTCCGAATGAAGATACTGATACCAATCCTCATCCCACTCAGCCTCAGAACCATCAGCATCAACCACGACTCTCACGCCAGATAATTGAGCTTGAGCATCCGGGCCCCGGGCCCCCTGGGAACGAGAAGTAAAGCCGGTCGAAACCTTCTTCTTCTCCTTCACCTCCTTCACTCCGCGAGAGCACGAAGTAGAGCCGGTCGAAACCTTCTTCTTCTCCTTCACCTCCTTTTTTCCCTTAGCGCCACCCATTCCTGCGTAAAAATGAAGAAAGAAAGGTCCATGAGACCTCCTTTTATAAAAGAAGAAAAGGGACAAAAACGCTTGGGAAACGGACAAGTCATTAAAGAACAAAGGAGGTGAAGCATAACGCATGCACACAAACTTCAAAGAAACAGACACAATAAACAAAGGCGTTAAAAATAAAGTACTTGCAAATTAAAACGGACACTCCCTACCTTGTGTAGCTGACGCAGTCTGGGTCTCCCTACCCTGTCTGATGCGTGCTGGTTGGTTGCCTGACATGTTCCTGTAAACAATTGAAATCGATTAATATGCAAGACAAAATAAAAAACTAAAAAATTTGAACTTCTGATACAATTCGAAAGTTCATTTCCGAAAACTGGGATGGAGGTGTTTTCGGAAATGAACTTCCGAAACATCCCTGCGATGGGGTTTTCTGAAACTTCCATGGCAGACCCCAAAATCAAACATAAAACCAATTCAAAAAGCTTCTAAACAACCTAAATACTACTAACAACCAGTCCATATAACATTTATGCAATTGAAACCCTAAATAACATGCATTTGAATAATGAATCTAACAAATTTAAAACTTACAAATTGAGTGATTTGTGGGCTTTTGAATGTTGTATAGCAATGTGATTGGAGCCTTGATGCAGCCTTGGAAGTGTGTTTGCACAAATTTTCGCCTTTGCTTGTTTTTGATTTGAGTTAGGGTAAATGAATGAGGGAGGGGGAGTGTCTTAATAAATCTGTAGAACGCGCAGTATTTCGGAAGTTCACTTCCGAAAAGGTGTTTTCGGAAATGAACTTCCGAAATAAGACAATTTTTCAAAAAAAAAGGCGTTTTCGGAGATGCATCTCCAAAAACACATTTTTCTTGCATTTCGGAAATGCATTTCCGAAGTCAGGGGTAGTATGGGGTTTTTACCAGAGGTGGACTAGAAGATAGGGAGGTTGACAAAGAAATTCTCTTTGTTAATTATACCACATCTTGTCCCTATATTGTCATGATAATGATTTATTGTAGCTAATAGTATCAATATTAATATCATATGACACTTTGACATATCCATTTCCTAATAAAATGTGAAATAAAAGTTAGTATAAACAATATCGTCCTACATAAATAAAATAGTGGAAAGAAATAATGTTTGCCATGTTGCCATCGACTATCAAGATTCAGATTCTCCTCGTCACACATTTAAATTATTTGAATCATTGGATGTTTATCATTTATTATTTGTATCTTCTATCATACTCATTAATTTTATTAAGGGTATATCATATTGCGATTCAGTTAGAAACCAATTATTTTTCTATAACTTGGATATGGTTGGCAAGTAAAACATCGCATATAATAATAATTATATGTTTTTCTTAACTCTTGCAATTATTATATGAATATAAGTTCGACTTTATAAGTACCTCTATCTATATTCAAAAGTCAAAGAAACAACGTGAACACATGGCACCAAAACCGTCAACTTTATTTGCATTTTTTTGGGAGCAGGTTCTATTAAAAAACTTTAGGCATAGAAGTGAAAAAAGTTTTTTAAATATAGCCATTATAACAAGTAAATAAGAGACATAGAATACATTAATAACAAGTAAATAAGAGACATAGAATACATTAAGCGAGTTGTATGAACTATAACACTATAGTACCTTGATATATACTAGTATACTACCGAGTCATGAAAAACAAAATGGATTATATTGTTCATTCGACAATAGGAAGAAAAAACATATGCTCCTAAAAAAAAGAAAATGATATCTTTATACTAGTTTTAACAACTACACTGTATAAATATACACAAAATATATTATTTTAATTTTTTATTAATTTATATTATTTTGGTTTTTGTGTATTGCCACATACGATCTACATACGGATGTAAGAAACAAACAATGGAAAAATAGCAGAACTCTAAAAATAACCAAAGATTGTAGACGACATGATTCATTCAATCACTACCACTAACTATATTATACAATTTTTTAAAGAAAAAACTATTAAAAAAATGCTGAAGGAGACAAGTTTAAGTTAACCATTAAACGATTATTGAGATGGCTATAGACATATATTCACTACAAAAAAAACTGCAATTAGCCAGGTGAACTTCACCCCGCAAAAGTAAAGATCACCCTGCAACTCCTTAATTGCGAGGTGAGCTGTTCACCCTGCAAAAACGTTAGTCGCAAATATTTGCCAGGTGGTTTTCACCCCGCAACTTTGCCAGGTGATTTTCACCCTGCAACGTTGCCATGTGCTTTTCACCCCGCAAACACGCTTTCCAAGACTTTCCAGCGAACTACGTTCCATGTGACAGTTTCGTTCAGAGCAGGTGTGCCAGTTGAGTCAGAGCAGTGTTAGGGGACTTGCGGGGTGAATTTCACCTAGCAATATTTGAATATTTAAAAACTTGCAGGGTGAAATTCACCTGGCAAATATTTTAAGATCCCATGTAACATACACCTTGCAAAATGTAACGCAAATAATAAAAAAATATATATTTATATTATTCTAAATATTAAAATTAATATTTAGAATAATATAAATATAATAAATAATTTAAATTCAATAAAAATATATATTTATATTATTCTAAATATAAAAATTAATATTTAGAATAATATAAATATAATAAATAATTTAAATTCAATAAAAATACTTTAATCTGCTCTGCATTTTATAGCTACAAGATACCTTTAATTAACACCATATGTACAACGTCACTTGTTGACCCAACACTTTAAGTTTCATGTTGTTTGATTTTATTACTAAAAAATGTTAAACTACAATTCAATGAAATTTTTAGATTTATTTAATGATTATAAGTAAACTTTAAAATAAGACATTATAAAAATACTAATGCTAATAAGAAATATTGGTGACAGCATAGAAGTTCTAATGCTAATAACTCTTTTTTTTTTCTACTTTTTGTGCTTCATACTGGTGACAGAATAGAAGTACTAATGCTAATAAGAAATAATTTTTGTGATTATAAGAAAAAGAAGTACTACCGAGAACCGATACGACAAGAACCTAAGCACCCAGAGATCAAATCCCACTATTGAAATCAATTTGACATAATAGCTACTTCATACTGGTGTTGGGAAGATGATTTTGAAATGACTCTAAAACTGAACTCACTCCCTGTAATTACTTGCTATAAGCAGAAACCTCTAAAGAATCCGCCATGAACAAAGTCAGTACATTCTTGCTGCCTCTGAATAGAACTTATACTGCACTTCTTGAAAGATCTACTGTACAATTTCAAACACCGTTACTACAGCAAAAACGAGAAAGAGAACACCTCCAATGCAGGCAATAACCTTCAAAAGAAATGAAAATACTGTTTTTAGTTCATTGCTCCATGAGATAATGTTCCAAACTGATACATAAAATACTTCAAACACAAGGCACTATCAAGTATTATCTACAGAATGTAAAGCATGGTCGTCGGTCAGCAGAGTGTTAAAACATGGATATGGTTATGATAAATTTCTCTTAATGACACCTTAAACATGTTGTTGATATTCATAGATGCTACACATATTTTCTACTAAAATTCCAATGCTGAAAATTTCCATGACCTGTGTATTCCATAGGCAGCTTCAATCCAAGAAAATAATTTTGTAGAAAACATCTCAACCTCTATTACACGGTCTAAAATCTCACATTTGGTTACATTAGTCAATGAACCTACTTGATATGAAAGCATGTATCTATAGTTCCCAATTTATGAACTCTGGTTCATTTTTAAATGGAGAAAATCAGGAAGTTGAAACTAACAAACTACAGCATGTCAGCAATGGAGGCTACAAGTCAGAAGTTACCTTCTCCGACAAAAATGTCCCCAGTAAAGTGCCACCAAGTACGGCTATCTGTATATAAAAGATAGGAGAATATAAAAAATCCCAAAGTTATTAATAGATATGACATATAAGAAATGGTGAGAAGGGTATCTTAACTAGATTGAAACAATTGAGCTAAAGGTTAAAAAGATTTGAAGGTTCAGGGTTCAAGTCCTGATAAGAGTGTAAATATATACTAACAATTTGTCATTAGAAAAAAAAAGATCTGCGATAAGAAAGAAAAGGACATTTGATTTGATTCAAGGAATATAATATATATATATATATATATATATATATATATATATATATATATATATATATATATATATATATATATATGTATCAAAATTTCCATGATAGTTAAGGTTTTCAACATATAGATTTCTTTTCATCTTAGTTTTGTTTTTGATCTGGCTGGGGTACCAAATATAGGTCATTAGGAATAAAAATTAGCTCACCAGAACTCTTAAAGCAGTTTCGAAATTTTATGAGTTTTATGGACCTAAAATTTTAACTTTAGTAGCACTCACCAATTGTAGAGAAAAATTATTTATCACCCCACTCAGCAACAAATACTATCCCAGCACCATTTCCAGAAAATTCAGAAACTGCCAACTCTGCCTGGTTAAGATAGGAACCATTGCATAGGAAACATCATGAACTATTTCAAAGTGAAGGAAATTAAAAAATCTGGCATAAAAATGTACTAGTAAAATCAGCTAAATTCCAATGCACACTGGCCATAGGCAACAGAGTCACAATTGGCACTCAATAGACAGCCAAAAAACATATAAGAATCTCTTCTTGGGACCTAAATTCCTCATCTTGGAAATCATATCACAAAAATCATCTACCTCTTATGCTCTCTAAATTCCATCTAGGCATCATATATTGTAATACACTCTTTTCACTAATCGCCTGCAACAATTTCACCTGAATCAAACAACCACGCCTAATCTAATTATACTATGTCTTCTCCTATTATGACCCTACTGACTCACAACCTCCACCATATGTAAAAGTGTATTTTTATGAGGTGAAAAGAATTATAAATTAACGGAAATTACGAACGGTAATTTTATGTGAAAAGAGTTGACATTTATAAACACGTTCAGAAACTATGCATAAAAGGAATTCAGAGCTGAATTGTCAATCCGATTCTATAACATTCTACTAGCTTGATTAATTCTCACCTCAAACCAAATTGAACTTCAAACCTAACTCAGATTCAATTCTGCATCCCAATACAAAGCTGCCGAACAAATATGTCAAGCAAGGTACATTACCTGCAAAAAATATACAGAAAATTAGAATTGAATTCATGCCCAAAAGAATTCAAAAGAATAATACTACATGAAGCTGCAAATCAAAGCAAAACCAGCATGTTTGTTCAATTCAACATACAATTCAAGTTCTACAAATTCATACCAAACTAAAACACTTCAAGGCCAATGTCAATTCATCGTATCAGTTCAACTCGAGCCATTGTATTCCGCATCCATCCGAGAAAAAAGACCTGCAATCACATATCAAAACCGAACCTCGGATCACACATTAATTCATCGTATTTCACAAGGATTTCTGCCAACAGATACAAACTTGCCCGCTGCGATTCCAGCCTTTACCTTCAAATTCACCTCTTCGTTTCGTAGAGATCCTGCAAAATGAAACCGAAAAAGATGCTTTAAAACATGCCCAAACTTACATATTATCCTTTCCTTTTATGCCTCATTTCTAATAAAATGTAAGACTACAGGGATTTTTTCATTAATTAAGTTGCATTCAATTCCATGAAATATGAAAGAATCCGACACTTTTCACACATAACACCAACTCACTGTGAAAAAACAGACTTCACTCAGCCAAATCGATAATACATAGATATCTACCAATTAACAAATTTTATTGAATATGGAAAAACAAATCTAACTTTACTTTAAGCTTTTCCTTATACTTTTCAAACCATTCATGACTTCTAATAGTTTTATTAGACTAACAGTAGCCCAATTGAATTTAAAATTAAAGCAATCAAAATGAAATAGACACCTGAACTCCACCGTCGCCGCCTTCCCTTTGAGAAATCTGAAACTCACGATTCTTAGCTAGTAACACCACGTACAATACTGCAAAGGCATAGCGCTAAAATATCAAACTCAAATCGCAGAAACCATGGAAGAGAAATCTCAAACGAAAAACGAAGTTCACTAAAGTACTTGATTGAAAAACCCCGAAATCAAAACCCCTGAACGAGAAATCACCAACACTGTATAAGAAACCCCAAATGTTGAAACCCTAGAAACAAATTATTGCAATATGAAAGCCTCGAAAGGAATGATGCAGCTTGCAAGAAGGGTTTTGTGGATATTTTGTTTTTTGAGTGAATCAGATTTGGGAGAGATTTTGGGAGAAGATGGTTTCTTCAGAGAGTGCAAAACGAGAGAGTGAACAAGAAATTGGGAGATGGACTTGAAAAGGTAATAATATTAAATAAATCTTGCGGGATGATAAGTACCTAGCAAATTTTATTATCGTTGACACTTGCTGCGTGCTTCACACCCCGCAATATCCGTGTCTGACACATGTCCCTACCATTTTCTATCGTCATTAATTACCAGGTTTATTTTTCTCCAAAATTTTCAAAAGAAACTTGCGAAGTGGACCACACCTCGCAACGAAAAAAGGCATTGAGACTTGCGGGGTGGTTTGCACTTCGCAACTTTTGTGTCAGTAAAATCTGCAAAAATCACCTGCTCCCCTGACTTCTTGGTAAATTTAATATTTAATTTCCAAAAAATTTTTTAAAACATTGTTGCGGGGTGTTTAACACTCTGCAACTTTTTTTCCAAAAATTTCAAACTTCCCCCTCCTTTTTTGCGAGGCGGAAAATATTTATATATATATTTTTTTAAGAAAACAGAGTTGCGAGGTGGTTTGCATCCCTCAAGTGCAATCATTTGCGAGGTGATAGTCACCTGGCAAAATCACCCAACTAATCAACATTTTCCTTGTAGTGATTCCTTTCCATTGAGGAATTTGGCCATGGGCCATGGTTTACTTTTCTCTTGAGATTTAGAAGAGTCGGAAAGGGAAAAAAGGGTTGTGAGTAGGGGGGAACATGTTTATAGAAAACCATCTGTGTCCGTTCGGCCTGCACAACCCGCATGCAATTGGTCGGGTTAAAAACGGATATTCACGTCAAATGGATATTAAATTTGATTTCAAGTAGATACGGGTGGTTCGACTTGGTTGTTTCGGTTCAACTTAAAAGAAATTGAACCCAATTGCTTAAGTGTTATTTTAGTTATACTGTTTTATTTTATATATCTATAATAGGTTGGGAAGAGTTATTTTAAGTCCAATAGAAATATTTATTATCTTAAATTTTAATTTTAACACACATTTTCACAAACCTCAACCGTTTCAATTTCAAACTTGTCTTTCTTTCTCTCTTGTTCTTCGCATCTTCTTGGTCTCTTGCAATTTAGTCTCGTTTTTCATTTTTTTCTCTTCTCTTCTAAATCATCAATGATAATTATTTGAAATCTTTTTTATATACTAGACGTTTGCCCGTGCGATGTACGAGCAAATTTTACTAAATTATAATTGATAAATAATATAATTTAAATAAATAATTTAAAATGTATATAAAAACAAAATTGAGTATTTTTAATAAAAATAAATGAAGAATAAAGATGTTAAACTAAAACGAAACTAATAAATTTGTTTAAAATGTCATGAATGAGAAAGCTATATAAATATTTGTATTAATTTAATTAAATATTAAGAGCCAAGACAAAAAAAATTGACTATCTTTATTAAAAAATGAAAAAAATAAAAAAAATAAAATTGAAATTAATAAATATGTATGAGTAATACTTTTTGTTGATAAGAGCATGACACTACACTAAGAATAAAAGTTACATCAATATTATTAAATTTATTTCTTTTATTAATTGAAAATGTTAAATATTATTGTAGAAAATAAGAATTATTTGATAAATTTAATACCATTGCATCAAATAATATCATTTCCAAATATAAAAAATAAAATACATGAATTTATATTGGTTCATTCAAAACATAAACAACAAAACTAAACATGGTCTTAATATGAAGAAAAAAAATATAATCTAAATGGTTTTCTTATAAATCGCTACTTTTCACACATATTTCTTATTATTGATTTTATTAATTTTATCTAATGATCTTGCCATTTTTTGACAGTTAAACGGATTTTTAAAGTATTATAGCATGTGTGAATTTTTTTTTTAAACAAATCGATGTAATGTAAATATACAAACCAACTATGATCTTAAAAATGTATGCACATGAGATATTCTTACTTTATTAGTTACAAAATTTCAGAAACAACTTTTAAAAAGTATTAAGTAAATACAAAAAACACATAAAATATGAAAATTTCTTTACCCACCTCCCTATGAGGGTGACCCCCCAGCGAAATCCTCCAATTGCCCCTGCTTCGGAGATGCATCTCCGAAGTTATTTTTTTTTTGAATTTTTTTTGACTTCGGAAATGCATCTCCGAAAACACCACTTTTTTAGTGTTTTCGGAGATGCATTTCCGAAGTAAAAAAAAATTCAAAACCGTGAATATTTCGGAAGTTCATTTCCGAAAATATTTCTGCATATACAATTTTCCCTCCTTCACTATTTCGTCATTTTTTCTCCAAAACTTCTCCAAACCCTCTCCAAAACTCAATCAATCTCCATCCATTTTTCGTCTCAAAATCAAGTTTCAAACCGTTGATCACGTTAAAGGGAGCATAGAAAGCTACAATTTGAGGTAAACATCTATCATTTCATCCCCTATTTCACTACATTGATTCAACTAATTTATGCTGAAACCTGCGATGGTTTGGAAGTTCATTTCCGAAATATATTACCTAACAAATTTCGGAAATGAACTTCCGAAATATGCCCTGGCAGTTAAAAAAAACAGTTTTGGTCATTTTTTCTAATTTTTGCATATGTTAGGTATGGTGCATCCGGACAATATTGTGCAAGACGATGACGTAGTAGTTCCGGAAGTTGTCAACGTTAATAACGATCCGGTTATCAACGTTAAATCTATGATCAATGCGGTTGATGTACGACAAGAATTTACAAATGATCGGAGCTTCGGTAGTCGTGAACAATTGCTTGATTGGGTTCGGAACAAAGCTAGTAAACTTGGATTTGGAATTGTTATTTTAAGGTCCGACAATGGAAATAGTAGGCGGAAAGCTTTCGTTGTTTTGAATAGCGAACGGGGTGGGAGTTATGCACAATCAAACCGGGTGCTAAAACACGAAGACACGGGATCGAGAAAGTGCGGGTGTCCGTTTAAGTTGCGTGCTACTCGGAGGGTTGATGATTTGTGGCGTTTAAGCGTCATTTGTGGAGTTCATAATCATGCCTTGGATGCCAAGTTACACGGGCATCCAATTGCGTGTCGTTTGTCCCGCGAAGAGAAGAATGTGATTTCGGATTTATCGATAGTTAAAGTGGCGCCTCGCAACATACTTGCCGATTTGAAACGGAAAAAACCGGATAGCATTTCAAATATCAAGCAAGTTTACAATGAACGACACAATCTCAAAGTCTTGAAAATGGGCCCTCGGTCGGAAATGCAACAACTTTTGAAACTATTAGGCGATAACCAATATGTGTCAAGCTTCCAAACGTCCGAGGACAAAGTTACGGTGCATGATATTTTTTGGACTCATCCCGAAAGTATCAAATTGTTCAACACATTTCCAACCGTTCTTGTGATGGATTCGACGTACAAGACCAACAAGTATAGGCTTCCTCTTCTAAAGATTGTCGGTGTGACCTCGACGGACAAGACTTATTCGGTCGGGTTTGCTTTTTTGGAGTGTGAAAAAGAAGAAAACTTTACATGGGCTTTGGGAATATGCAAGTCTTTGTTAGTTGATCAAAAGGTTATGCCAAACGTCATTGTCACCGACCAGGACAATGCTTTGATGAATGCGGTCGATACCGTCTTTCCGACATCTACCGCGTTACTTTGTCGGTATCACATAACTTGCAACGTGAGAAGTAAGTTGAAACCCGCGGTTGGGACAAAAGATAGGCCAGATGAAAATGGTAAAGTTATCAAAGCCGGTGTTGTGGTTGATAGGATAATGGCGGCATGGAGGGAAATTTTAGATGCATACTCCGAAGAGGTGTATACCGAGAAATTGGTACACTTTAGGTCTTTGTGTGGTTCCATTAAGACTTTTTGTCATTGCGTCGAATCCACCATTCTTGACAAAGTCAGGGAAAAAGTCGTGTGCGCTTGGACAAATCGAGTTAGACATCTTGGTTGCACCACGACTAACCGAGTTGAATCCGCACATGCGGTCTTCAAGAGGTGGTTGGATGATAGCAAGGGAGATTTGTGTCGGGGATGGGACACCGTGAACCAAATGCTGGAAAATCAACACAATGAAATTCAAACATCGTTCGGTCGGAGACCACGGGGCCGGATAGTTCTTTATGTGGGTGCACCATTAGAAAGACATACGGCCTTCCATGTGCTTGTATACTTTCAAAAATGAAGAAGTTGAATTCACCAATACGCATGGATGAGGTAGCCAACCATTGGAAGAAGCTTCGTTTTGATGATTTTGACCCGCCAAAAGAAAATGACTCCAAAATCACCATCTCCGACGAGTTGGAAGTGATAATGGAGAAGTTTTCTAAAGCAGATGACACAATGAAAATGCACATAAAAGAACAATTGCAAAAAATTGCATTTCCGAAGACCACCGATTTGAAACCGCCATCACCACCGGTTAAAACGAAAGGTGCACCAAAAAAGTCCAAAATTACACAAGAAGACACATCAACAAAACGATCTCCTTCCTACTTTAAACATGTTGATGCATCATTCCCGGATTCACCGACACCGAAGTCCAAGTATAGTGGTAACAAAGGAGCCCGTATTTCGAAGCCACCTCGCACACCGCCGATCAAAAAATCACCCATTGTCTACATTGATGAGATGCCACTTTTTATGCACAAATATATCGATAACATCGTTGATGTTGGAGGCGACGACAATTGTGGATATCGGGCTGTTGCGGGTTTGCTCGGTAAAGGGGAAAATAATCACACTTTAGTCCGACGGGAACTTATTGCGGAGTTGACTTCGTATCGGGACATCTACGGCCGACTATATGAAAATCAAGAAAAGTTTGCGAAAATTCATGATTCACCTGTTCCATCACTTACCGGTATCGCTCCAGTTTCGAAGTGGATGTCATTCCCCGATATGGGCCATCTAATAGCAAGTGCATATGATATGGTGTGTGTCGATTTGACGAGGTTTGGACTAAGTGCGACTTTCTTTCCACTTCATAGTCGACCGCCATTGGACGCGTCGAGCCGCATCATATGCATCGGGTATCTACGATCGCGGCACTTCGTCCAAGTGTTTTTGAAACCGGGGTGTCCTATACCGGCTACTTCTTTTCAATGGACGAAACATCGTTCAAATGAGGCGGAGACTTGGTCGGATCCTTTCGTTTCAAGAATGGCGGAGTTTGAAGAAATGATGAGCCAAGAGCGCGAGCAAAATAGAGAGCGGTCGAAGAACATACCTATTTTGGACTTAGGATCCACCGATTGGTTCGGTGAATTTTAGTTTGTTCCGGATCGTTTTTTGTTTGTAATGACCATTTTTGTATGTATTGTTGTTTATCATGTAAAATCGGACCGATTCAATACATATATAATATAAGTATGTTTTATGTCATCATTGTCCAATTTATGTCTATTTTGAATTCCTTTTGTATTTTTTACACAAAACACTAAGCAATCAACAAAATGCAAAATTTACATCTGTTTCTGCATAATTCGGAAATGAACTTCCGAAATATACTAGTCTGCCTCCAATTTTCGGAAGTTCATTTCCGAAAAGTCCACTGAGCAGGATAAGGTTTGTTGGACCATCATTGCTCCAATAAGTCTATAAATACAACACACTATTCTTCATCCTCTTCACACCAGAAAACACAAATGACACAAACCTACCCCCGCCTAGCATTCGTCTACTTCACCACCGGCTACCCGATGTCGTTCTAATTTCGCTTCTCGCGCGACACGCCGTTTGCGGAGTTGATAACGTCGCTCAACACGCTATTGCAATATCCAAAAAATCGAAAGGTTGTCAAGCTCGAGTACCGTTCGCCATCGCTTAACGACGAGGGAGACATTGAGTTCACACCTTTTGAGATCAAGAACGACGAAGATTTAGCGGTTTTGTGGACAACGTTCGACCGATTTTCTTCGAAGGGTCCGATCGAGTTGGACGCGAAACTTCAAAGATCGGGGGCCGACGTTATCAAAATGTTGACTCATCCTCACCTACCCGTGTTTAACAATATGTAACTTTAATCTTATGTAATGTGATCGATGTAATCTTCATCCGATTAAATAAAGCGAATTATTCTTGTTTGTTATTTTTCTTCTGTCCAGACCTTATTTCGGAAGTACATTTCCGAATTCCTCCAAGGGGAGTGAATTCGGAGATGAACTTCCGAATACACCAATTTTCTGAAAAACAACTTTATTTCGGAGATGCATCTCCGAAATAAATGTTTTTCATAAAAAAAACACTTTTTCGGAGATACATTTCCGAAAACATCTTTTTTTTCCATAAAAATACGTTTTCGGAAATAAACTTTCGAAACAAGGGGTATTTTGGTAAATTTATCAGAGGTGACCAAGAAGGTTAGGAGATGTGTAAAGAAATTTCCTAAACTATTTGTTCATTAAAAATATTATTATTTGGAATTTGATCCTGTAAAATAGAAATTATGAGCAAAACTATTTAATGAGTCAAATGAAATTGAATTAACATTGTAGTCCAAAAACAAATAAAGTCCATAAAAAAACTATATTTATTGTATCCTGCAATACAAAATAAACCTAACAAATAGAGAAGATAACATTCAGAGAGTAAAGTATACGAAGAAAGAGATAATACAAAGAGGTTATATTTTGATTCTTTGTCAACAATAACAAAAGTAAAAATTGTATTAGTAGTTATAATTTGTGTTAGTAGCGTTATATATATGGTTTGTGGTGTAGACATGGTTATCAAATAGAGCTTTTGGTGATTTATTTTAGGCAATGAAGTAATGGGTCAATTGGGGTTGTTATTATTTACTATTTAATTAAGGTTCCGGCTAATAAGTGCCTTCAGGGCAATGGTCAAACATTTTATCAAAAATATTTTATAAAAAATTTAATATTTTAATTTTAAGTCATTAAGTAGACAAATTATCGAATAAATTTACTATTTTAAAATTTTAACCATTTTCTTAAAGATACTGGTTAACATTTCTCTTTAATTAATTTGTAATGGGATATAAGTGGTAACTGGGATACAACATTATGATAGAGGACTAACTTATGTATGGTTTAGTGGATAAACTATTATTTAATTAATTTTTTTTCAAAAAGAAATACAATGAAGTAACGAGAGGTTATTATTATTATTATTATTATTATTATTATTATTATTATTATTATTATTATTATTATTATTATTATTATTATTATTATTATTATTATTATTATTATTATTATTATTATTATTATTATGGTTATATATTGACAATGTAAAATAGTTTTACACTTTCAGTCATGGCATAACAATAACTTAAAATTTACAGTATGATGTGGCAGGATTCATGTGGTGATTAATTGACAGTAAAATAATTTTTATATTTTTAGTGTATATATATATATTATTACTGTTGTTATTATTATTATTATTATTATTATTATTATTATTATTATTATTATTATTATTATTATTATTATTATTATTATTATTATTATTATTATTAGGTGAAATGGAGAGAGAATAAAATACGTATTCATTATTATCATAATTATTATTTAATATAATTAATTATTATAATTAGATGAAAAGTTTTGACGGAAAATTTTTTTAAGAAAAATTGTAAGATTATAATTTTTATATATATATATATATATATATATATATATATATATATATATATATCATTATTATATTAATATTATATTTTATTATTATTATTATTAGGGTTAAGTATATTTTTGGTCCCTATAAATATCTCAAATTTTATTTTTAGTCCCTATTAAAAAATGACATATTTTAATCTTATAAAATTTTTATGCATGTAATTTTAGTCCCTGCTACTTTTTAAAATTTTGAAAATTTTTTTGGATTAAATATGTTTTTAGTCCCTATAAAATTATCCAAAATGACTTTTAGTCCCTATAAAAGAAATGTTGATTTTTAGTCCTTATAAAATTACTTTTGCACTCAGTTTTAGTTCATGTAGAGTAACCAAAAGTGTGCAAAATTAACTTTATAGAGACTAAAAGTTAATATATTTTTCATAGGGACTAAAAACCAAAATTGACATAGGGAAAAAACATATCTAACCCTAATTTTTTTTATACGTATTTAAAATAATATAAAATATTTATTTATCAAACTATAGTATTTTTTAAAATGAGAAAAATTAAATATGAATTTTAAAATTTTTAAAAAATAATAATAAAAGTGATGCAAATCAAGACTTAGAAATCAAATTTTGAATTCATTTTTTTCGAAGAATTTTTATAACGTTATCTATAAAATAATCATTAAAAAACACACATCGATTTAACAGTAGGATTAAAACTACGTGCATAATAATTTTGTAGGGAACAAAACAAGTCATTTTTTTAATAAGGACCAAAAATAAAATTTGATAATTTTATCGAGATCACATTCTATTTATTTATCTTTAAAAGCTAAATTTTAATCACTAAACTATTTAACCTAAAAAAGAAAAAATCTAATGGGGTGCTTGATAGTCGCAAACATAATGAAACATTGCAACCGAGTTTATTGTTTTTCCTTCACATAAATGAAAGAAGTGTATGATTCATACGCTTACATTATAATGAGTATGTAAAAGGTATTCAAGTTTCAAAGAAGGGTTATAATCTTCTAGTTGATTCTATTGTCCACCAAGCGAAAAATATGGAAATAATTACAGACACATATAAAATGAAAGAGCTCTCTTATGTGTATCCACCAACCGTAAACTAGGGAAATAATCGACAGCCACGAACGAGCCTAAATTTGTAAGCAAAGAAGAGTCTAGATTTGATTCATGTGTTCTCCATGCATGTGTAAAAGTTAAGTTTTGTGTGTCAAGGAAGGGTTTTAGGCCATTGTTGATATTCCTAATTTTCCACCGACCGCAAAGAGGGAAATAATTTACAAGAACAATTTAAAAACGTATTGGGAGGCACATTTAGCTCATCATAGTATAGTTGACTTTTATTCCTTTTAAATTTAAGAACACTTCCTTGGTTCTTTTTTGCAATGATTATTTTAGATTTTTATATCTTTTCATTATTTATTTGTTTTTTTTAAAAGTTTAATACTATTAAATATTAGTTTTTCAGTAATTTAATATTCTTAATTATTGATTTTTATGTGCGGTTGCCGAAAAGTCGATGGAAATAGTAGACACTATGGTTAGCAGGAAGATCAATTTTATGTGGCTATAAAAAATTAACTAAACAAAAGAATTAGACAACTCGAAGTTTAAGCTTTGATACACCGAAAAAATTAGATCAAAAAATGGGGTGAAAATTATTGTGGACAAGGAGTGGAAGAAGAGCATTGTGGATGTGAAAAGAGTGAGATTGAACCATAGTCTTGAAATTTGTAGTGAAACAAGACACCTTTAATGTAATTTTTGCTTACGCATCTTAGGTTATCCGTTAGCATAACACATTAAGGAAAATGTTTTGGGATGATTTATACGATTTACTGTAGGATATACCCCAGTAAGAGAAGCTTTTTCTAGGAGGGATCTAAATAGATGTGTATGAAGCGTAGTAAGAGGTTTTGAGAGCGCGCATGAGGGATATAGTTTAGGGGAGGTGAATGTTAAGGGTAAATTCATCTTGGAGTTTTCGACGGCTTTAAATTTTACTATGGAAAATACCTGATTTAGGAAAAGAGATTAGCATCTTATCACACATAAAAGTGAGGTGACATGTTCTTAGATAGATTTCTTTCATACTAGGAAGTCAGATAGGAATATTTGCTTGAAATGTAAAGTTATTCTGCGAAAGAGCTTGACTATCCAAAATAGAGTATTGGTTATGCATGTAAGAACCAAGGAGAGAAAAAAGAAAAAGAAGTCACATAGAAGTGTCAAGAATCAAGTGGTGGCATTTAAAGGGTGAAATCGAAGAAGTTTCTAACACAAGATCTTGGATGGAGGGTTTTGAAAACCACAAGGAAGTGCAGATGATATGTGGAATAAAATGGCCCAATAGATTAGAAAAGTGGCTAAAGAGACATTGGGAGAATCAAGAGGCTTTGAACCTAAGGGTAAAGAATCGTGGTGGTAGAGTGAAAGTGTTCAAATTAATGTTAGAGTAAAAAAGGATTGCTTTAAAGAATTGTCTAGGTGTAAAAATGTTAAAACTTGGAAAAGGTATAAAAATTCTAAGAATGAGGCCAAGAAATCGGGAGTGAAGCAAGACCAAAACTTTGACGGATTAAACCAATCTTTAGGGACCAAGGAGGGGGAAAATCTATGTATAGACTTTCTAAGGGAAAAGAATGAAAGACAAGAGATTTAGATCAAGTGAAGTGTGTTAAAGATGAAGAATGTAAAGTCTTGGTTTGAGAAACAGATACAGAGGATATGTGGAAGACATATTTGCACAATTTATTTAATGAAGGATATGATATCTCACCAGACTCTAGTAGGCCTGACATTAGAGAAGAGGATCAAAACTATAATTAATACCATCAGATTCAAAAAGAGGTAAAGGAAGCATTGAAAATGATGAGTAACACTAATGAGGTTGGGCCAGAAAACATACCTAATGAAGTGTGAAAAATTCTTGGAGAAAGAGGTATTGAGTGACTCACCAAACTCTTTAATAAAATTATGAGCTCAAAGCAAATGTTTCGTGAATGGAGAAGAAGCACTTTAGTTCAAATCTATAAGAACAAAATGGATATACAAAATTGTTAAAATTATAGGGGATTAGAGTCATACCATGAAGTTATAGGGAAGAGTGATTGAACGAAGACTAAGAAATGAGACTCAAGTCATTCATACTCAATTTAGTTTTATGGCTAGAAGGTCGACCATGGAAGCGATCTATCTAATACGATGTGTGATGGAGCAATATCAAAAGGACTAACAAGACTTGAAATTATTTTTTATTGACTTGGAAAAGGCGTATTGATAGGATGCCTATAGAGGTTTTCTGGAAAGACTTGGAGAATAAAGGGGTTAGGATTGCATATATTAGAGTTATCCAATATACATATGAAGGGGTATCGACTAGTGTGCAAACACATGGTGGAGAGACTGATGATTTCCCCATTACAATAGGTTTACATCAAGGTTCAACCCTAATTCCCTACCTTTTTACCTTAATTTTAGATGAACTCACGAAACACATCCAAGAGCTAGCACCGAGACACGTGATTATTGTAGATGATATAGTCCTACTTGGGTTATGATCGCATATATTCAAGCTATTCAAGATATGTATGAAGGGGTATTGACTAGTGTACAGACACAGGGTAGTGAGATAGACGATTTCCCCATTACAATAGGTTTACATCAAGTTTCAACCCTAATCCCCTATCTTTTTACCTTAATTTTGGGTATACTCACGGAACATATCCAAGAGCTAGCACCAAGTAGGGATGGCAAGCAGACCCAAACCAGCGGGACCCACCGCACCCGAGTCAACAGGTGAAAAACCGAGTTGATTGGATTTGGGTTTGGGTGCCACCCGATATTTCGGGTGTGGGTTTGGGGAGTGTGAAACCCGCACCCGAAACCCAAAATCACACCCGCTTATATATATATATTAAAGGAAGTTGTAGGAAAAATGTATTTTGTGTACTTTGTTACGAGTTTGGGATTGGGTGAAAAAACCCGAACCCAACGGGTGTGGGCGTGGGCGTTATTTTGCCACCCGAGCAACATTTGGGTTTGGGTTTAGGTGCCGATTTCGGGTGCGGGTTTGGGTAGTGTGAAACCCACACCCGACCCGACCTGTTGCCATCCCTAGCACCAAGATACATGATTAATGTAGATAATATAGTTATACTTGGAGAGTCAAAGGAGGATTTAAATAAGAGATTAGAGACTTGAAGACGAGCTTTATAAACACATGATTTTTGCCTAAGTATAAGTAAGACACAATGTATGAAATATAAGTTCAACCAAAGAAGAAATGTTTCTTACCTAGAGGTGAAAGTTGGAGACCATTTCATCCCTCAAGTCACACGATTTAAATATCTTGGGTCTATAATACAAAATGATGGAGATATATAACTAGATGTAAACCATCGAATTCAATCTAGGAGGCTAAAATGGAAGAGGGATTCATAGGTTTTATGTGACACAAAGGTACCGCTCAGGTTAAGGGGAAAATTTTTATCGAACTGTGTTAAGACTTGTGATGTTGTACGGACTAGAATGTTGGGCAGTTACGATCAGTATGAGAATAAAGTAAGTGTAGCAGAGATGAGGATGTTGCGATGGATGTGTGGTAACACTTGGCAATATAGGATTAGGTATGAAAATATTAGAGAGAATGATGGGGTAGCAAATATAATAGATAAAATGGTGGAAAATAGATTTATGGTCTGGACATGTAAAGAGAAAACTTGTAAATTTTGTGGCAAGGAGAGTATACCAAATGGAGAGAAGTCAAACAATTAGAGGAAGTGAATAACCTAGAAAGACTATAAGAGAAATTATTAAGAAGGCTTAAAAAGTTCAATCGTCCTTGTAAGTTACGAGTTTTTAGTTTTCATTCTTATATCTTTTTTTTTTAAAAAAAATATTCCTTGAATATTAGGATCCTTTTGGTATTCGTCCATAACGTCAAGTTTCAGTTACAAAAGGGTTACATGGCAAACGTTTCTGATCCCGGTGCTAGTGATGTGGCTTCTATAGTCTGGTAGTTTCAAAAGAAATGACGAAATCCAAAAAAAAATGATTTTTCAAATTCATCTTCTTCTTCCTCTATCTGATTCATTTTAGCTCTCCAACCTCCATTTTTGTACATTGATGCATGTCTTCATTGTCTGATGCAAACTCCGCCCTATTTCAAATCCCATCTCATGATTTGAAGCATCAGGGTCACTGCTATCAAGATCATCACTAGCATAGTTATTCTCCATCTAATTATCAACATCATATAATGAAACAACATTATCAACAACATTCATAATTTTCTTTGGAGTATTCCTATGCTTTTTTATAACAACTTTTACCTTACCCTCTTTTACCATTAACATCACCTTTTTTTATCAATGATATCAAATCCATAGTTCATCTTAAGAGTCCTTCCATCCTCAATATCATCAAATGTTATACAAGTAGCTTCATCTTTAATAATTTCATCATACTCTAATTCAACATCACTTCCATCACCTTGTTCACCCCTTCAACGTTATTTCCATCACCTTGTTCACCTCCTTCAACATCATTTCCATCACCTTATTCACCTACTTCAACATCATTTCCATCATGTTTTAATCTTCTTCAACATCATTACCATCATCTTATTCGCCTACTTCAACATCATTTTCATCACATTGTTCAACTCAATCAACATGACTTCCTCTGAGGATATGATTAGTTGCATGTCTCCTCATCAATTGTGGATCTCTGGATTGTTTTCATTTTAAGCTTTGGGTTTTGCTTATTTTTTATTGTTTGTATGTTAAGCTTTTGGTTTTGTTTATTTTTTCCATTGAGTCTCCTCATCAATTGCACGTCTCTAGATTATTTTTTAATCTGTGTTTAAGCATGCATAAATCAAAGTGTATGGTCAAAGTTTAATCAATATTCTTTGAATCAATCTATTGAGTTTTGGGACAATAACTATGTGTGAAAATGGTTCAAGTCATGATCATAGTAAAATCTCAAAAATCTTTTGAAAGCTTGAAAAATTGAAGTTCCCTGTGTGACTCGAATCACAATATTCATCTGATTCGAATCACACCTCAGGGGAGCTAAAGGACTAATTTCTTGTTTTCATGACTCAAGTCACAAAATTTCTAACTCGAATCACAAATTGTGTGTCTCGAATCATAAGACTGTTTGACTCATATCACATTGAACTGAATGACTTCCATTTTGCTTTTAGAACACTAGATTTTATCCTGGTTTACTGTTAACTAGGTTACCTCTTGTCCACCCTACCCAGGTGATATTGCCTTATAAACAAGGACTTAATCCTCTAATCAAATAACCTTTGATTACAACCTCAATAACACACCAGTCAAATACTTCTCAAGAATCCTGACTAAACCTTTAGTCCCTCAAGGAAATTTAAACGACCTGGTTAAGTTACAAAGTTTTGGGTTTACAAAGTGATTCTTAAAAAACTGATACACACAAATTCAATGCAACCAGATTTACAAATAATGAAAATTTATGAAGCTTTCAAAATAATAACATCTTTCTTTTTTGTGTTGATTATCGACTTTGTGATTCTCTCTTGTTTCGACTTGTTTCTTTTCGAATAAAGTTTGTAGTTCTTCTATAAGTCATTCTTATTTTACATGGCTTTAAACACCCCTTTATATAGATGAAATATAGATGCATTGAAGTGTGAAGTTGGAATTTCATAATCCACAGCTTACATGAAGACGTTGAGTAGTACAATAGTAGAGTGGCGGTAGCAACATGGTGGAAGCTGAGGACGTGGCGTATTGGAAAAGTTTGTGCTGACATACAATGTTGATTTTTACTATTTTAATATTTTCACACTATCTCCCATCATATTAATATTTTTGAATCAAAGGCATCTGATAGAATATGGTGAAGATTGATCAGAGTCTAGAGTTACTATATTTCTTCACCTCTAACTACTTGAGTCAGATGCTTTTGATAGAATATGATGAAGCTTGATCAGAGTGAGTCTTTAGTGCTTTGAGAAAAATCGAGTCTTTCAGATTCTTGAATTATCAGAGTCTATCTAGATAAAATTCTTCCAATTGGTTGACTTAATATTTGTAGAAGCAAATAGTTAGTTGTAAACACTTCTTTGCATTCTTCAACGGTTCAAAGTGCGTTTGATTACCCAGAGTCCAAAGTTTCTTGTTCAAAGTCCAGAACTTCACTTGTCTAGAATCTACAACTTACAAGCTCAGAGTTCAGAGTCTATGAATACAATCTGCACACTTAAATAAATCCGTTAGAGCACAAAATTGTTCTCCATACAATGTAATTGTTATCATCAAAACTTCAAGGATTAATTAACGAATCAAACTTGTTCTAACACTTGGTGCTTGCTTCTGCCCATAGAATGCCTTCTTTAATCTAGAGAACTTGAATTCCTGATTTTTACAACAAAACCAAGTGGTTGTGCCACATACGTTTCCTCTTCCAAAGGGCCATTCAAAAATGCAGATTTGACATCTATTTGTTAGATGGGCCAATCATTGTTATTTGAAATACTAACAACTAACCTAATGGTTTCAATTCTAGCCAGCGATGCAAATACTTATTCAAAGTCTATTCCTTTTATTTGCGAAAATCTCTTTGCAACTAATCAAACCTTATGCTTGATTATTTCACCCTTGGAATTTTCCTTCACTCTGTACACCTATATTACACCATTTGGCTTCTTTCCTTCTGGTAGATCAACTAGTTCCCACGTCTTATTTTTCTCAATTAACTCCATCTCCTTCTTCATATAACATATTCACTTTGGATCACTTAAGGCCTCATCCGCTTTCACGATTTGGGATTCAAGCATGAGCATAAAATGGACGAGATCATCATTATCGTTTACTTCATTATCTAGGAAGAGATCACAATCTTCTAGTCTTGCAGGCATTCCTTTTTGCCTCGTTGATCTTCTCACGTTTTCTTCAACTTGAACTTCACCGACTGCATTTTCAAACACTGCAGAATAGGTTTCAGCACCATTTGAATTAAATTTACCATGTTGCTAGTCCTTTAATTCCTTAAAAATCATGTCCCTACTGATTACAATTTTTTTGTTGACTATGTCATATAGTTTTTAGCCACTGGTAGAGTGATATCCAACAAGTATCAATTTCTCTCTCTTGTCATCTAGCTTCTTTCTAAGCTGATCCAAAACATGTCTATATGCAACCGAACAAAACACCTTCAAGTGACTCATATTTGGCTTGAATCTGGACCCAGATTATTCGGGTGTAATATTTTCCAGCTTCTTTGTTGGACACCTATTCAACAAATATACAATTATGGACAACGGTTCTCCCCATAATTCTTTTGGAAAGTTCTTCCCTTTTACCTGTTTCTTACCATATTCATAATCGACTGATTCTTCCTCTCGATGACCCCATTTTATAAGGTGTATAGGGTGACACTACCTCATCTACAATGCTCTCTTGATCATAAAATTTTTCAAAATCATTTGAGACATAGTCACCTCCACCATCTGTTTTTAGATTTTTGATTTTGTGATCACTTTGTCTTTTATCATGAATTTGAACTCTTGAATACTTTCAGCACCTTATCTTTTCTTTTAATCAAGTATGTCCACAACTTTCTACTAAAATCATCAATCAAAATGATAAAGTACCTATTGCCTCCAATTAAGTCAACTTGCATCGGTCCACAAACGTCTAAATACACCACCTCAAGATGATACTTGGTTCCGCATCCTGCATCTTTGCTAAAGCTGCCTCGATGTTTCTTGGCCTACACACACTCTTCATTCACATACTTTAGTTAGCATATCAATCAATGGCAGCCCTGTAACCATGTTATTTTTCTACATATCATTGAGGTCCTTGAAATTCTAATGCCCAATCATATAATGTCATATCTATTCTTCCCTACCAGAAGTCGTTTCAAGACACCTATGTTCCATTACTTTCAATTCAACTTTAAAAGTTCTATTTTGAGCCATATGGGCTTTTAGGATCAAACTCCTATTTGCATCCATAACTTTCAGGACTTTATTTTTCATGTGAATCTTTTAATTCTGTTCTAGCAATTGGCCAATGCTTAAAAGATTACATTTGATTCCCGAAATATACAACACATCTTTAACCAAGAAATGCTCACCATTCTTCCTTTTGATTGATACGTCGCCAATATCCTATGCTGCAAGTGTGCTATCATCCGTGAATTTTCACCTTATTTTTTAATGCCTTATTGATTTTAACAAACTAATTCTTCCTTCCTGTCACGTGCATTGAATACTAGGAGTCAATGTATCATTTATCACTACATTCTGCATCTTCTCGCGTAGTCACCATCATGCTTCCAAGCGATTGTAGCCGACCTTAAATAAATTTTTCTACTTCAGCAATCACCATTGACAGTGTGCTCTCATCATATTTTTTCCTTGAAAATTGTGCTTCAACTTTTTGGAATTTTTGGAGTCTCTTCCATCATTGTTCTGGTAGTTTCCTCTACCTCTACTCATGGACCATTTCCCTTCACTTTCTTGTCCATTCAAACGAAACGAGCTTGCATAACAACTCCAGTATTTGCTTTGTCAACATTTCTCTCCTCCACTTTTTACTCATGAGCCTTAAGAGAACTTTGCAACTCTTCTTTTCTCATGGTTGAAAGACCCTTGAACTCTTCAATGGCACCACTACGTTATCAAATCTTGACGTCAACGATCTCAACATTTTACCAACCACATACTACATGGTGATTGTCTCTCCGCAAAATTATCAATTTCAACACATTGATAAATGAGATACAAAGCTTTGAAATATTTTGTATTCTCTTTCTTGTGTGTAGTTCTTTAAGCAATAGTTGCGCCTTTTACAAATGGATTAACATTGTTCTTGATCACTTCAAGAGCATCTTGATAATCAAACAACACATTCGTCTACATGCACCACTTGTCATAATTCTTCACATCAAAATTGGGAGATTTGTAGGGATGCGTTCATTAGAGATGGAAAACATTTTTGCACACTAAGCGTTTGATCAAAGAACTAGGCTCTTGATGTCAAATGTTAAGTAAAAACTCTCAATCACAAGATAATGATGAATAATGAGGTGAAGTAGAGAATGAGAGAATTAGAGAGAAGTAGAGTGAAAATATGATATTAATTCATTAATGATCCAACATGACTATTTAAAGAATCATATAAAACAATATAACTAACCAACTAATGAGAAAACTAAACTTCACCCAAACTTGTAATCGATTACACATTTGGTGTAATTGATTACGCTAAATCTCTATCTCAAGAAAACTGAAAACTGAAGGGGGTGTAATATGTTACACATTTAGTGTAATCAGTTATATTATATCTCTGTTTGATTATCAACATTGTTGAAAGTGGGTGTAACCGCTTCCACTCCTGCTACTAATTACCCCAACATGAATTACACCATTTTCTTGACTGATTTAACGTTCAATTCTTATCAATAATATTGATTGAATTGTAAAAAATATTAATATTTATAAATCAACAATTTAAAAAATATCAATTATAAAAATTAACTTCAAATTTTGACATCATAAAACGAGAGACGTTTTAATATCTATGAAATATTTCTATTCGTTGTTTTAGTTAATTTTAAATTAAGTATATATGTAATTTTTAATATTTTTCTGCAATTTTTTATTTTTTTTAATTCACTACATGATAAAAGTTCCATGTTATATATGTACTAAAAATTATTAAAAGTTTAAGAGTGATTTAACAAATTTATTTCAGTAAAGATTAAATGCGCGTGCAATGTTTTTACGAAAACAAAAATACACTATTTTAATAGGGACAAAAAATATTTATGATTTTAAACGATAAAAACTTTATTATGTTTTCCCCCTATATTTTATGGACAGCAATATGTGCATGGCTCTGTTCATGTATAATTTGAAAAAGAGAACTCGTGTGAGCACGTTCCTGGTTGACGAGAAGTCACGGATTCCATTATTTGATCTCTCATCTCAAAGTGCATACTAGTAATAATTTTGGCTATAATCAAACACCAAACACTTCATTCATGGGAAAAGTGAGTTACATTAATGCATGCATATATTTTAAAGTGCACACCAAGGGCTTGTCTCACAAGTCACAACATAAGGTTTGACTTTTATATTTTGATATTTTCCTGCACTCGGTAATGATGTTTTTGATACCAAATCTCCTTATGTTTTTGTTTTCCTATTTTCAAAAAGTGATGATAAATTAAAAAAAGTCACTGTTTAATTTACGATGTATGGAAAATTCTTATATGGGCATAACCCTAACACATAGATTTACACACAATAAATCATATTTTTTTATTAATTAAAAAATTAAAACATAATTGTCTCTCACTTTCATTAAACCAACCACCCTATAATAGCAATTAAAAACGAAATTAAATTTTTACCAAATGTCAATTTTCTTATTTTTTATTGGTTGTGCCTAAAAATATGAATTTAGGTTCGTATCCATGCAAATATTTCTCACGATGCATTTAAATTTGGTAATGAAAATAGTCTACTAATTCGAAAGAGACAAATATCACCGTCTTTTAGGGATGTCAATGGGGCAGGGCGGGGGCGGGGATACATTCCCATCACAATCCCCGCCCTCGAATCTATTCTCCATCTCCACTTCGGGTCCCCGCTACGGGGGGATTTTGTCCCCCATCCCCGCGGATCCCCACGGATCCCCATGGTTCATGCAGAGATCCATAAACATGATTTTTTATTTATTATTTTAAATCAAACTAATAGTAAAAGCTTAAAAAAACTAACCACAAGAAATTTAGAAATTATTCTTTTATCATAAATATATTGTTTTAACAATATTTAATCTATAATATTGAGTGTCATGACCACCAAAATTTCAAACTAAAAAAATTGAAAAAATAATTTATCTCTCACTCTTCTACTAACAATACATATATATTTTAAATTTGTGTATAGGATTAATTATATGAAATGACAAATAAAATTTCATAATAATTTAAAATTATATAAAATTTAAGGACATTATGTTACTTTAGGCGGGGCGGGGACTCCACGGGGCGGGGGATATTTACGCCACCCCGTCCCCGAAGTGCCTTCGGGGAGACTTTGTTCCCTATCCCCGTCCCCACGGAGAAAATAATCTCCGTCTTTGGGCCCCAAACGGGGAATCCCCACGAGATCCCTGCTAATGGAGGCAAGTTGACATCCCTACCGTCTTTGGGGAATCATAATCTTAATTTATATATAGGCCTGGCTGTAGAGAAGCAAGAAGTTCTACAGCATATAGCCTCAAAGAGCCTCAAGTTTTAGAGGCTCCAAATTTAAATCTAAAATAATATTATAACAAAAATTCAATACAATAAAAAAATGAAATTGATCAAAGTTTAAATAATTATAATTATGTTTTATTAATGCATAATTATCTTTTATATATGTCATTTTTATTTATTAAAATTATATTTTTTTTAAAAATTTAGATCCATTTTTTAAATTATATATATATATATATATATATATATATATATATATATATATATATATATATATATATATATATATATATATATATATATATATTTGAGAAAAAGGGTGATGTAAAACCATTTGATATGTCAACGATTATTAAAAGATAAACAAGAAAATAATCTATTTAGATGAACGTTTGATATATTCTTTTAATGATTAAAATTTAGTGTCAAATTAAACTTTTAAAATTTAGTGTCAAATTAATATATATATAATGGGTGATGTAAAATCATTTGATATGTCAACGATTATATATATATAATGGAAATTAGAAATTATTTGAAAAAGGGTGATGTAAAATCATTTGATATGTCAACTATTATATATATTTAAAATCATTTGATATGTCAAAACTTGTTTAGATAAACAAGAAAAGAAATTAGAAATTTTAGAACAGTTATTAAGAGAAAATATAAATTACAATAAACAAAATTTAATGACCTTAAAGGAGCAGGTAAAGAATAAAACTCCAATTAATGGGTCAGAAGAGTTAAAAGTATCTATAGATTCTTTAGCTGAAAATTTTTCACAAATAAGTATTGAAAGAAAAACAAAGAATACTAGAACCAAAAACTTTTTAACTTATAATACAGAAGAAGTTAAAAAAACATTTGAAATTATGTATCTTTTTATTGGCCGACCTAGAACAATAATGGATGAGGAGGCTAGCTCATCTAGGACTACCACTTAAAGCCAAACTCAAAACACTTCCTACTTAAATAAACTTTTAGATAGGAAAGAAAATAAAAATGCTTATCAATTAGAACAAATTGTGGACACTAATAAAGACCTAGAAGTTATGACAAATGACCACATTAATCTCTTAAGACCAACCCAACTATATAGGTTTGTATTCCTTGAAAATAATTCAAGTCTTATTAGAACACATAGGTCAGAAATGCTAGAATTACCAGATGATCATATTGAAGAATTTGGATTATTAACAAATGACAGTATAAATCAATTAAATAAAAAACAAATGAATTATGTACATTTAGGATTAATTACAACTGGTGTAAGAGATTTAGTAATGAAACAAAATGGTGCCAAAGTACTAATAGCCATATTAGATACTAGGTATCCAGAACTAAATAGACAAATTATGGGAGTAATTGAAGTAGACATGAATAATAACTGTGGAATCCATTATTTATGCCCAAACTTTACCATAGGAATTAAAGACTTAAAATACATTAAACTTCAAGTTCAAAGTAAAGGACTTAAAAATTTTAAGGGATCAAATATTGTGATAGACATCATTTTTCTTGGAAAATTATCAACACAAGTATCACCAAAATTTAAACTGAAAATTGATGATATGGTTAAAACAATTACATCAAGAGGAATTAACTTTTTAGGTCCATAATCAATTTCTCCTTCTCTTTTAGCTAGAGAGGAATGGAAAATTAAAAACAATATTCAGACTGAAGCTGAAACATTAACACCTACAGAGGTTGTGACTTATACTACCAAAGATTGTTTTGCCTTAAGATTTAAAAATTATGAGGAAACCCATAAGCAAACTAGTGAAGACGACTGAAAAAGTTTTAACACTAGAAGAATTTCAAAAAATTAAGAATGATGAACTTTTAATGGAAAAATATAGTACAGAAATTGAATTAGCAAATATGAATACTAACAAAAAATTCCTTATGGAAAAATATTTGGAAGACGTGCAAAGTCTAAAAAATTTATTCGAAGAAACTGAGAATGTAGAAAAAGAAAATTCTGAGATAAACTACTCAGAAAAGAATTTAGTAAATGAAGAATCTAGCAACTCTGCTACATCCAGATTTCCAAATAGTAGACCAATTCAAATGGGTTACTCTATAGGACACCCTTCAAGATTGCTTGTGGCTATCTACACTAACAACAACCATAACTTAAGGACATTAGGAAAAAGAAACCCTAACGAAATTAATTTGTATGGATATGAACAAGTTATGTTAAATATTACTAATATCCATCCACAACTTTTAGATACATACAATGAACAATGGACTTCTTTGATAATTAGAGATTATGAAAGCAAACATTATAACATTACAACAGGTGAAGAAATGATTAAAATTGCTGAAAATAATCTAAGAGATATAGCTAGAGCTTCTTGGGAAGCATTTAAAGCTAATTTTCCAGAAAAATTAGCAGAATTAGTAACTCAAGGAAATAATATTCACAATTTTACATATTTAATACACAAAATTATTACAAGCAAAGATGCCAATGTAGGATTAACCATGAGACAGGCCGAAGTCATGAGAGATTTAGAACAAATTCAATTATATGATTGGAACCATATAATAGAATTTTTACAAGATTTTTATGCCTTAGCAAGCACTTCAGTAAACTATTTTTCTACAGAATTAGGAGAAAGATTATTTACCAAATTACCAGGATCATTAGGCCATGAAATTCATGAAAATTGGAATAAATTAGAAGTTAATAATGAATTTGATAACATTGAAATATGAATACAATATATTATTTCTGAATTAAAAAAGAAATGTACTTATATTCAAATTCAAAAAGAATTAAAACAAAAGAATGTAGGATTCTGTAAGCAAATTTATACTCCCCAACAATATGGCAAGCATCCCGATCATAAAAATCAGAAGAATCAACCTAGATTTAAGAAAAATTATGTAAAGAAATTCTAATGCCAGAAAACCGTATTTAAACAAAGAAAAACATGTCAGAAAATATAACCCTAACAAGACTTATAGAAATACAATTACGTGTTTTGCTTGTAGCAAACCTGGACATTTATCTTCTGTTTGTCCAAACAAACAAACTTTATTTACATGAGAATCAAATCTTATATCTACCATAAAAGAAGACATTTTAGAAATAACTTCAGATATTTCAGACAACTCTAAAATTTGTAGTATTTGCTCTCTAGAAGGAATAGAAAATGAAGAAATTGAAATTCCTTCTGAAAATGAAAATAATAATAATAATTATATTCTGTTAGAAAAATTGAAAAAATTCACTTTTAAATAAAATAATAGAGCCAAAAAATAAACCTTTTAGATTGTGACAATAATTGGAACTACAAAGCTGGAAGTGACAATATTAAATGCTTTAAATGAAATTGGTTTTCTTCTTTTGATAAATGCCAATATTAGATGCTTTAAATGTAAGCTGGAAATGCCAAATTTGTTTAAAACAAATATGTTCAAATTGCATTAAAAAATATTTTAGCATAGAAAACAAAATTCAAGAAACCCCAGAAAATTTAAATCCTCCAAAAGATAAAAAATATTTAGAAAATAGGGTAGAAACCAAGTTTAAAAAGCTTAGAAAATAAGGTAGACAAATTAGAAGCAAGACTTGAATGTTTAGAAGAAACAATTAAAAAACTAACAGAAATTATTGAAAAAGGAAAATTACCAGCCTATGAAACTAATTTTAAATTAATCAAAATTACTCAAGAAGAAGTTAACATTATAAATAATATAGAAAAACCTTGTGAAATTCCTATTTCACTAATTTGTAATAAAGAAAAATTAATACAAATTATAATACCAGCAAAAATTAATATTCATGGTTATGAAAATACTTTACCAATTTTAGTAGATTTTGGAGCAACTTCATCTACTATAGATGTAACAATAATTCCAAAGGGCTTAAAAAATAAAATTGTTAAAGTAAAACCATCATATTGACAGATTCAAAATTTAAAAATATCCAAATAAAATTCCGGACAAATTATAATTATTGGTCTGATTATTATCAATGGCCAAAAATTTGGATCAGAGACATGAATCTTTATGTTCCTGTTATTATGGGATTAGACTTTATTCTTCATAATTCTGGACAAATTAGTATTAACAAAGATTATGTAACAATAAGTATAAATTGTTCATTAATACCTATTATTTCAAACTTTAAATCACAAAGAAAATCTGAAACCTGCAATTATAAGGGAAATAAGGATGAATGTTCTTGCAACAATATAGAACAACAAGATTTAGATTTAGACATAGACAATGGTATAGAAAGTGAGTTACACTTAATAAATACTACAAATTTCACGAAAGACCTACAAAATTATGACCTAGAACATATAATTAAAAAATTAGAAAAATTGAAATAATAGGAGAAAATCCTACAAAATTTTGGGAAAGAAATAAAACTCTATGTAAGTTAGAAATTATCAACTCAGATATTACTATTAAATCACCTAATTTCAAGTATGGCAATTAGGAACAATAAGAATTTTTTTTTTGACACAAGGAACAATAAGAATTTAAAATGCACATTAACCAATTGTTGAAATTAGGAATTATTCAAAAATCAAATTCTAGACACAGAACTGCTGCTTTTATTGTTCAAAAAGAAGCGGAAAAGAAAAGAGGACAATCTAGAATGATTTTTGATTATAGAAGATTAAATGACAATACATTTGAAGACGAATATTGTATACCTGGCAGACATTTTCATTAACAAAATTCAAGGTAAAAATTGGTTTTCTAAATTTGATCTAAAATCAGGCTTTTGGAAAGTAAAAATGCATAAAGATAGCATTGAGTGGACAACTTTTTCTTGTCCATTAGGATATTTTGAATGGCTAGTTATGCCAGTTGGACTTAAAAATGCTCCACAAATTTTCCAAAGAATGATGGATGACATTTTTAAGGAATGTTACAATTTTACTTGTGTTTATATCGATGATGTTCTTGTTTTTTCTAAATCTGAAAAAGAACATTTATATGTAATTTTTTCCTTATTTGAAAAACATGGTTTAATAATATCAAAAAAGAAAATTGAAATTGGAAAAAATTATATCTCTTTTTTAGGGGCGAAAATAGGAAATTGAACTATTAAATTACAACCTCATATTTCTAGAAAGATTTTAGAATTTCCAGATAAATTGGAAGACTTAAAACAATTACAATCTTTTCTAGGATTAGTAAATTATGTTATGTCATATTTCAAAAATTTGTCTAAATTAACTTCTCCCTTATATAATAAGGCACAACAAAAAGGAGTTAGAAAATTCAATGATCAAGATATCAAAATAGTTCAACAACTGAAAGAACAAATTAAAGCATTAGAACCATTGACTTTACCATTAGAATCAGATTATTTAATTATAGAAACTTATGGGTGTGAATTAGGATGAGGAGGAATCTTAATCAAAAAACCCAATGAATTTTCTTTGAAGTCATTAGAAAAAATTTGTAGATATACTTCAGGAACTTTCAAAGAAAAAGGATATTTAACATCCCTTGACTATGAAATTTTAGTTATTATTTATGTGTTGGAAAAATTTTCTTTATTTATTTTATCTTAAAAACAAATTACTATTAGAACTGATTGTGAATCAATAGTAAAATTTGCAGATACAAAAAATGAAAGAAAATTAACCTCTAATAGATGGCTTAAATTTAGAGAATTTGTATTAAATAGAGTATTTAAGATAAAATGGGAACATATTAAAGGAAAGGATAATAAAATACCAGATTTATTATCTAGAAAATTGTTACATAATTAACAATTGTGCCTGAATTTTTCAGAAAAATACTGGAAATTCAGACATTACAAATGGCAGGCAAAATCATTGACTTTGATGTAACCAAATTAAAGACATTTCCTGAAAAGGAACAATTCAAAACATCTTTGAGAAATCAGCTCAAAGAGGAAGAAACATGTCTTTTAGACAACATTTGGAACTTATCCACCACCTCTCAAGGTAACAGCAAGAAAGTAGCAGTAATAAATGCATTAGCATCTTATTTTGCTACTGGGAGATATTTTAGCGAAAAACCATTTATTTGTTACACATTACTCACTGGTCCAAAAGTCGGATTTTATTTAGATTGGGAAGAAATGACCCAATTAATTGAAGAAATTAAATTATTTCCAAGGTATGGTTAACCCTTATATAAAGGATTCTATGATATACAAGAGGTCATAGACACGGTAATTAAGAATTGTGGAAATGATATTATTATATCACCACGAGTTCTTAAATACCAAAATTATTTAAAACACTTGGAAATCTTTGGTGACCAAGAATTTTTACATGAAATTCAAAATATTGTTCCTAAAGGCAAAGGAAAAGAAGTTTCTTTAAGACCACAAATTCCACCAAAAGAACAAAAAACTTTCAGCGAAACATTAAATTCTACAAAAAAAAAACCCAAAAATCACCACAAGTTTGGTAGATTTGGGAAAACCATCAATTCAGACACCTCCCAAGACTTCTGTAGAAGAAATGGGAATAAAAACATTTATTTTGTTACAAGAAACCTTGAGCCAAATTTCTAACAACCAACTTATCCACAACGGAATCTCCATTGAATGGGGTTTTGTTCACAATAATTATAAAAAATGTCAAAAACATGCTTGAAGACTGTCTTGAAAATCAAGAGGGTGAATGCTATTGTCAACTAGATTCTGCCATTAGGAAGGCAAGGATCTCTTTGCCAACTTTTAAACCCTTCAAATTTAGAGATTACCCTATAACATTAACCAATTTGTGTAAACATGGACTGGTAAGTGTAATTAATGTTCCACCATTATATGACTTCACACCATACTTACTAACATTCCTAGCAGATACATTAGAAACCATAATTTCACAATTTCCATAAAATGCAAAACTGGAAATAACATCATTATATCTGGATTTTCAGAATAACTGTCCAAGTCATCATTTAATTTGGCTATATTTCAAGAAAATGGATATTGAATTTGAAGAATTCCAAGTACAAAACTCAGGTCCAAAGACCTTACACTTGTAAGATCTCCCACAACAAATAGAAATTGCTAGAGCCAAAATAATTTCCAAAGACTTTGGTTGGTCCAAATATAAAATGGACGAAAATAATCTTCAAAGAGAAGATAAAACAGGTAAAATTTATTGTAACTCAGATATTACAAAAAAATTCTTTTTCCCTTTTGAAGTCAAACATTCAAGACCGAAATTGGTAGAGACATACAGGAGAAGAAGCACATCCTGAGGAAAAAGATCAGGATCCTCAAAATCCTCACAAGATAATCCTTTAATTATGTAAATTGCAAAAAAGATACGTCACTGATGACATAAAATTGAAGAAATTATTGCCGACAAGAAAAATGCTAAAAAAGACAATTATTAAGGGAATAGTTACTTGACCCTTCCAAGATATGAAAGGGTAATCCTGACTCACAAGGCTATGAAAGGGGGCCTGTCCCTTTCAACTTTTATCATGTACATTATTATTAGGTAAAGTTAGGTAAAATTTTTTTGTTTGTATTAGAGTAAATAGTGCTTTAGATAAGGTTAAAAAATAGTACCTTATCTTTTCGTAATGTAAAAACAATAAAGTATTGTTCTCTAGAGACTTCCTCTTCACCTATAAAAGGAAGCTCTCATCATGTTTATACATATACTCAATACTCAATATATGCAATCAAATATGAAATCAGTAATGTATGCTTTTCAACATGCTTAGTCTCAATTTCCAACACTAAATTCCTTATTCGTAATCCCTATTGCTCTCAAAAGGTATGAGTTTTTAAGCAATTAGTTTAACTTGTTTATGTATGTTTAATTATATTACTAGTATTAATTCATGTTTATCTCACAATCAAAAGACATAAATCCTGCTTGAACCGAATGTGTTCTAGTCTAAAGAAATAATCCGATAGGGAAAATCCAGAAGGAAAAGTAGTACCGCTAGGATGAGGTTCTTAGACGATAAGGAACATTGGCGCAGAGGTTGTCTCTGGAAGAAACTCTGTGAGAGTAGGTTAGGGATGAAAATGTGAGATTCTTAGATAAACAAGGACTATTTACTAGTAATAAGAATAAACATAAATAAATAAGTTTAACAAGTGTGAAGAACTCATACCTCAAGAGAAACAAGCAATAGGAAGAATGAATAATAATATTAATCAAAAACACCTTTCACTCAAAAGAAAATAAGTTTATATTATGGAACTCGAAAATAAAAATTTTAATTTCACAACACAGAGGTATTTTTCAAATTATTTTGGATTTGATTATTCTGAACTTAATTCCGCCAAACAATTATCAGGACTCGTGTTTATCCAAAATTTTGATGAAAAAATAACATATTTACTTCAGAGATTCCCATACCTGATCTAGTTAAAATTATTCTAAAGAAATTAAAATTTTCTTATTTTCAAGAAAAAATAATATTAGAAACATTACAAGACATAATAGAAAAAGATTTTGAAGAACATGAATTGAAATGTCTAGTCACTAATTTAAATGAATTCACTTCCACTTCACAACATTTAAATTCTTTTGAAGGACATTTTTATGGAGATCATTTACTCACAAGTATACTACAGAATGAGAAACCATAGAAAAATTCAACCAAGAATCACTCTAAATTTTAGGAGGTTTAATCCAACAAATCCTCACAATTCTATAAATTTTGATCAAAATGAATATGAAACAGACTAAATATCCTGCACATAATTCTGATCACACTTATAACCTGTCACACTTAATTTTTACTCATTTTACATTTACTCACTTTTCAACATTTTAAATGGCATAACTAGCCATTTACACCCTCTCGTATAGCAAACTCCTTTCTCCCTTTGTGTGTGTGTGTATATATATATATATATATATATATATATATATATATATATATATATATATATATATATATATATATATATATATATATATATATATATATATATATATATAGAGAGAGAGAGAGAGAGAGAGAGAGAGAGAGAGAGAGAGAGAGAGAGAGGGGTTTGCTATATGAGTGATAGATCCTTGGATCAAAATCTACGGCTAAGATTAAAAAATGTTTTATGTAATTCACGTGAAATCCACATGTAAACTTTTCATGTACTGAACAACAATGTCAAGCCTAGAGAACCTTCTCATATGGTTTTTTTTCTCTTATAGTTTTAGGATTTTATATTTGCGTGATTAAGGTTAATTTTTTATTTGTTTTCAATTGAAGCTTATTAATTCTTTTAATTTTTAATTTTTGACCCAGAATAAGTACTAGAGATTAAAAATCACAACAACAATATCAACAACAACAAATCCCAATTTATGCAATCAATTAAACACCTAAACTCTAGAGATTAAAAAAAACCCAAAAACAAATGTACCCCACATCTCAAACACACATCCAAGCTATTTTTAAATCAATTTAAAAGGGGTAAAATACATGAAACAGAGAGAGGCACGGAAAGATAATGGTTGGTAGCAAAAGAGAAGGAACTGATTGTTTATCAGACGTAGAGACTGGAACGACGGCGAGGTAGCAAGTGATGAGATTATGGCATGCTAGATTTGCAAGAAGGTTCAAATTTATGGAAAGTGAACTCAATGAAACGAGAAATAGATTTGGAGAAGCAATTAGTCTTTTCCGTTGACGGCAACAGAGAAAAGCTACAAGTCTTCGTTCACAAAGAAAGGTAGAGAAAGTTTTGAAAAAAAAGGTAGAAGAGAAAATGAGTCACGTGGTTGTTGTAGTTTGATATTTTAATCTTAGCCGTAGATTCTGATCCCAGGGTTTGCAATAGGGTTTTAATTAAAGAGCATTTCACTCATTTAATTTAAAAAATAGAAAAACTTGCATGGATATTTAATTTCTTTTTTAATTAGATTTATAGGGCAATTGTGATTGAGTATGAGAGAGAAAAACTTACATTAGGGTTTGGTTGAGCGTCGCGACCAAAGCCATCATAGTTGGATCGACGTTGGTCGGTACTTAAATTGGTTGAAATCGCTCTAGTGTCTTCTCCAGACTTGGCGTGTCTCGATGATCTGGATGGTGTCGTCAGTCGTGTCGTAGGAGAATGGGGAAGCAAGATCTCTATCCCTTCTAACGGGGGAGGCTTTGTTTACGAACGATGTCTCACCATCGTTATGAGGGTTATAGACGGGAGAGAGGACGGTGTTACCGCTGGTGAAGTTGTCGTCGGGACCGGTCATAATTCGTTACGGAGTTTGTTTTGGTCCTTCAGTTTCAGAGAAAGAAGAACGGGAGAAACATATTTTCCACACTCGGCGCCACTGATCTTACCAGATCAGAAAGAGAAATACGGTCGACTATCTTCGTTGGGCTGGAAGAAATCAATGGAAGAGGGGGTGTATGTGCAGATACTCCGATGTCAAAGTCAGTATTTGTTGCAGATACAAGGATTAGTGTTAGAAAATGTCAATACCTGACCCTCCTGCAGTGGAGGGTATTTATAGTGAGGTAGTGCCAATGGTCCCATTATGGGCTGAAATCCAAGTCCATAATGGATGATTGTCAGGATTTCCACGTGTACGTGGGGTGAGCAGCACCTGTTCACTATCCCAGTTCAACTGCTCCTAAATCTCCGGAGACATGGCCGGAGTTGCACGTTACATGAGATGAAACTGTCTCACTGCCTGTGCAAGTCGTGGGATGTCGTTGCTGACATGTCCTCGGGTGATGAGCATGTGGGAAACGTGCCCTTTACTGACTCTAGTGGATTTATCAATATATTAGGCTATCCTCGACGCGAATGTGGATTGGGCTCTGTCCGTCGGTGGCCAGCTCTAGACTCATTCCAAAACAATATATTTATACAATAAAAGATTACAAATTTAAAAGTATTTAGATGAAATAATAAGAAATCTCTTTCTACGTAATTATAAATTATGAATTTGAACCCTTCTGACAATATAATAACAAAAAAAGAAAACAATACAATTTATTTAAAAACAGTTTAACCATAATTGTTGAATAAATATTTAACCGATGGTTTTAATAAATTGTCCCCAATTATATAGATGTAATCCACCATACTCCCTCCGTCGCACAATGAGTGATTCATTTGGAATAAAATGATGTTCCAAAATATAATTCATTTCAATTTTAAATATATTTTTTCTATTTTACTCACTAATTAATAAAATTTTTACCATTTTCAATAAATAATAAAAGTATTATCGTAAAAACAATATTCTCTCTTACTTATATACACTTCTCTTAAATGATACTCCCTCCGTCTCATAATAAATGTCCTATTTGAGCAATGCGCGGTTTTTAAGAAAATGATTGGATGTGTTGGTTTTAGTAAAAAAGTTAATGTCATTTACTAGAATACCCCTATTAATAGTAGTTGAATAACGTGAAAGTTAATAAATAGGGGTATAATAGTAGAAAAATAATAATGATTGATGCATTGAAATTGTAAATGGACAATTAATTTGAGACAAAGAAAAAGTGCAAATGAGACACTTATTATGAGACGGAGGGAGTACTACATAGTGTCTGGGTCACTAATAAATAGAGACCAAATAACAAGAGAAGTTGATAAGAAATTGCGGTTCAGAAGCAACATATGCTGAGTGCTATCGTGTGATAACTTTTGCAGGTATCATGTGACTGCTGTATATGTTCATCCATTCTGACCTAGGTTTCTATTCCATGAGACAGCATCTTATGGTGGTTTTATATATAGAAGGAAAACGAGATGTGGGAAGGTTAAAAGAGAAAAGTCTAGAAGTGAAAGGTCTACAACCTTTGGCCAAAATAATCAAACTTTCATTCAATAGCATCACGAAATTTGATACGTTACTCATTAAACTTTTATAACATAGAAGTGCTATGCTTATGCTTTTTAAGCATTTTGATGCTGTCCTCAATATGTGAAATTGAGGGAATTTTTACTCTACCTTTGTAATCTTTCTAGTTTTTATTGAATAACTAAAAACTAGAATTTTATTTTTATATATTGATGAAATATATTATTTATTTAACCAATATAAAATACTAACAGAATTTTATAATAAAAACTAGATAAAATCTAATTTAAAAATAAATAAATAATGGTAAAAAAAAATTAATAATTGTTCAAATATTTAAATTGGTGTTGAAGTAATGTATGAATTGAAGGAACAAATTGTTTAAATATTTGAGTTGGTGTTTAAATAGAATCTAATTAAGGATGATTAAGAAGAAAGGTGTACATAAGTACATAAAGCGCATGATATGCTATATCCGCATTTAAAAGAGATTAAATTAAGGGAATTCTTCGGCTGTGTTTCTCTTTTTTACTTATCGTTGAAGGTTTTAGTGGATTGTTTATTAGAGTTGTAGACATTGACTTTTTTTTTTTGGATTTAGAGTTGGCACCCCAGATCCGACAGTCTCTTATATGTAGTATGTGAAGGACACAATTATCCCAACAAATATCTCGGTAGATAATTTATGACAACTAAGGTCATTCTTAAAGGCTTAGAGTTGGCTTAGGGTCATCGTGTTAAGTTTGATAAGACTAGTCTCATAGTGGATAATATGGATCCAGACTTTAAAGATCTAGCAGGTGATTTTCTCCATTGCAAGTAGAAAATCTGATTTACAAGTACCTACAGTTGTCGATAGGGGTCAACCATTGTCTTGAGTATAAGTGGAAAATTCTAGTTAGTCTGATTTGTAGTCGACTAAATTCATGTAGAATTCAGTATATTAGTCTTGATAATATAGTGATCCTTCTCAAATTCATCTTCAATGTTATCCATATACTCTTGTCTTTTTTAAAAATGTTTGTCAAGGTTTGGAAGAAGATCTTTATAACTCAATAAAGGGTCCTCTGGGTGGGGTTAAAAGAGTCCAAGATGTTTCTAAGATCACTTAGCTTTAGTGGTCAAATGTCTGTAAAACTAACCATCATGGTAGTTTAGGGGTATAGGATATCTGGATAGTCAACCTAACCCTTTTGGCTAAGTGGAGGTTGTGAAACCAAGTTTTGTAGGTTAGCTGAAAATGCACTATTGTAGATTTACTAAGGAGTATTTTCTCTAGGTTAAATAATTTATCCATAAGGGAGTGTTTGTTTGGGTTCAAAGTTAAACCCGTTAAAAGTTTTGATTTTGGCGATTTAGGTTCAAAGTCACATGTTCGGTTCGTAAGCTCGACTTAGGGGTGTAGCTGAACCGGTTTTGACATGTTTTTGGTCAAAAAAAGGTCTGAACCGATGATATTTTCATCAGTTTGGCTTCGTTTGGTTTGGTTTTTAACATTTTTCAAAAATGGAAACAAATCAAGGTTTGGGTTGGTTCGGTTGATCGGTTTACAATGTTTTCTTAAAACATTATATTCATCGGTGTATTATCCACTATAAGTTTTTAGTATATTTTTTGCTATTATTTTTTAAAATAATACATTTCATGTAATTTATTTCATGCTCTATTTTTTCAGACAAATTACAAGTTGCTCTTAATCCATACGAAACAGTGACATGATTTTCATTGCATCGTGAAATAAGTTCACTATCAAATATAAAAAGTTAACATTTGACATCAGAATGTTGGAAAGAGATTTGAAGGCTTAACAAATAGAACACAATAAACCACACATCAATTTACATGTTTCACACCTCAAACACACATCAAAATATTTTGTAACAAAACTAGAAGGAAATTTGTAAAAGAAGAAGAAGCAAAAAAGGTAAAAAAAAATGAAAGTTAACGAAGAGAACTTGAACACGAAGAAGGAGACCATAACATATTAGAATGACGGTTGTGAGAGCAACAATGGTTACGTGCAGCGAGAGCAGCAGTTTTGTGAAAGCAAGTTTTTTATGACTTATGGTTTTTACTTTCTATGTTTTGGAGTTTGGTTCTAGATGCGTGTTTTTCTGAAATAAAGGAATCGTAAACAAAGATGGAGAATGATTGAACTAATAAAAAAATTGAGCTTAATGATTAGTGGAATAAATTTTTTTAGAGCGTAATTATTTCCATTGGTTCAGTTCATCAGTTTGATGCTTCCTAAAAACTAAAACCAAGAACCGAACCAAACCACATCAATTTTTATTAGTTCGGTTAGGTTTTAGAACTGAACCAGAAACAATTGGTTTTACTTTGGTTTGGTTTAGTTTGAATTGTCGTTTAACTGGATTTTTAGGTTCCGCTTACACCCCTAGCTCGGCTTGTTTTAAAAGGTAACTTAGGTTTGAGATCAACCCGATTTAAAATCTCAATTAGGTTCGTGAGCTTAGCCCGGTGCAAAAGCTCACTTTGGTTCGAGATAAGCATGGTTCAAAATCTCATATTGGTTCGTTGTCAGCCTGTTCAAAATCTCGTTTAGGTTCGTGAGTTCTATCTGATTCAAAAGTTCACTTTGGTTTTAGATAAGCCTATGGAATATGCCGGCTTAACTTTGGGCCTAACCGCTTCAAGTCGCTGTTTGGAAGGAAGACTAATCGCTTCTCTCTGTTGTTCGTTATTTGGTTGAAAGTTAGCATAAAAATTCATTTTCCTTGTATAAGGGGGTTCCAGAGTTTAACCTACTAAAAACTCTTAAGCATTACTGGATACTCTCAAATTCAAATCTTGGGGACAAAATTAAGTCTTCTTGATTGAACCTGTATAAATTACTCGTTTATTTTCTCTATCCCTTAACTTTTATTTTCTACAATTTAAGTTTTCACTGCTAATTTATGGAACATTTTTAAAATGCTTTTAAACTCTGGAAATAATTATAAAAGCTTTTCAAACTATAGTTTTTCTGAAACCAACAATTAACCCTCACCCTCTCTCGTGTGTGGAGTTACATGTCCAACATAGTTGACAACTTATCTCAGATGCATCTAGTTTTTGGTATGAGAATTTACCATCTAGATATGGTTCATGTGCTATCTATTCCACCTTATAGGGTATGTTTTCTAGCTTTAGTTCAATATCTACCTGATAGAAAGGTGTGTCCCTTCCCAGTTCTGAAGCAGAGGATGGTTTGAGGAGAGCCTAAGGAAGAAAGTGGCTTTCAACCTTATTAACTCATTCAAGAAGGACCTATAGGTATAGTCAGCTCATTTTTGCATTAGGTTTCCTAGGCTTTCAATGTCTCTGATCAGCAGTGAGTTCGTCAAGTTAAGGTGTGTGTGAATGAGTTCTTAACTTAGGATTTAAAGTGGAAGATGTCTCTTTTTATCTACCAGTAGGATATGGTTGTTTGTTTGTTTTTTATTTTGCAAGATGTGAACCTATCCTAGGATTCTAATAAGTGGTATTGATATCACTCTAAGAAGGGTGTGTTCTCTATAGCTTCATCTTATTTGGCCTTCTTGAGCGTCTCATTCCTAGTGATATTCGGCTCAGTCGGGTGAGCTCGATTCTATCGCTCATTTGGGGTAGTCAAACACCTTTTAAATCGATTATATTTTCTTGTCAACTCCTCAAACATAAGGTCCTTACTAGAGAGAACCTGCTTAAGCATAGTCTGTTAGTGGATTTAGAGGATGCCTTGTGCCCCCTGTGAAGAGAGTCGTTAGAGTCGACTTCTCATTGTTTTTATCTTAATTTTGTTGTGTTCGTCAAATATAGAACTTTATATGGTTAATGTGGTATTTTTTCTTCTTATGGACCTTGGGACACTATTTCGCGTTTTAGAGAGTTGGATATTAGGTCTAGGTTAGAGGGTGTCTTTATATTATTTGGCATTTGATAGTGTTGTCGTTATGGAAATCCTGTAATGTGTCTGCCTCGAAAACTCTATTATATGTATGAGTTTATATTAGGTTTAGTGCCTTTGATTGACATTGCGATGGAGTGTATTTGGTGGTTTCTCTAAAGGATTATTTTTTATCGATGGTAGTCTATTTAGGTTGAGATATAGCTCTTCCTCTCTTCGGGTGGTGTTTTTGTTTGGGTTTTGGTCTTTTTGGTCCAAGTGTTTCTTGATGTTTGTTTGAGACTTGGCTTCCTTTTGATTTTGTGGAATCATTTTTTATCTCTATTTTTTACTCAAAAGTTCTTCAGAAAAATACAAAAGAGGATAGGAGAAAGAAAGCATAATTGCCTCACCCAGTGCAAGATAAATAACCCTCATCAATGATGGTCAATTGGGTAGTGTTGGAAACCATGTGCTCGTATGGTTGATGTGTCCACGAACTTTGTCAATGATGGTGTTTGAAGTTTTTGGGAACTGGCGCCTCCCATATCTCGTCTGATAGTGGATCGGGGTCCAGGGCCTCTAGTTCGACCACTATATAAGCTACTTGCTAGAGTTGTTGGATATGGTGAATGTTGTCTTCTAAAATTTGGTTCTGACGCCAAATGGCATCCATAACAGCACACATTTCTGACAATGTGCTTCCCTCGTTGTCTGATTCACTGGCCAGAGTAGTAGTCTTCTTGCTCACCATGGTGTAAGATGAGGGTAAAGACAATACTCCAGTGTGATGTAGTGATGGTGTCCCAGATCAATTTTACTAGGGTCCCACAATGTATGCTAATTATACTGAATAAAAGTACAATAAGTGTAACAATTCCAAATGATTAGGATTATCATATGCTTTAGATTTGTTAAGGATTAAAACTATCTCACACACGACGATACGAGAAGTTCTGTATGAGTGATTTCCCTATAACCCACACATCATGCCCTCGCTTCAGGACCTTCCTAAATTGTCCCACTACATTAAAGAATAAATTTTCAATTAAACTACTTTCTCTCATTTGTATTAAAAAACTTTATTTTATAAATAATCAATTTATCTTATCAATATCTAGACTATACATGAGTTATTTAATAATTTTTAAAAAAAAAACTATAATAAAGACGGAAGACAATATAAATTTACACACTAACGGATAGGGATCTAAATGCTAGGCAGCACTTGAATATTTTTAATATAAAAAAAGTCTTCTACAAGTAGGGATCAAATAAAAGACTTGCATTGGTAAAAAAAATAAAAAATAAAAGACTTGCACTTTTACAAGAAACAGAAAATAAAAGTCTTGTACAATTAAGGGAAAAATACTTGCATGAACACGAATCTAAATCCATATTTTTAGAAATAATCAATGAAAAGAGAGAGAATATAAATTTATTTATATTTTAATTTCGTTTTTAATTGACATCATGAGCGTGGTTGTGATAAAAGAGGAGAAAGACAATTTTATTTTAAATTTTTAAATAATAAAAAAAATGTGATTGGTTGTGTCTAAGTCCAGGCATTGTGGTTGTGTCTAAGTATTTTCCAAATTAAGGATCTATTATTACGATAAAATATGAACGTATGTCAAATTTGTATTTGATTTTCAAAGTATGTTGCTTTTATAAGATTTTAAAAAGTCAGCTATAAATAAAAATTAGGTAAGCACCGTTTCCATTTTGTATTTTCTCTATTTCTTTTACTATTATAATTTTGTATATAAATATAGTATCTATTTGAAAATATATGATTTATATATTTAGTATTTAATTGGTTTTATTTATACACAATTATAATAATATAAAACTATTCATTAATTTTAGAAAATTTTAAAATAAATCATTTATATTTAAAACATTTAATTGATTTTATATATTCTAAACTATAAAATAAATTAAAGACTATATACCTCTAAAAAAAAGACTCTCAATCGAAAATTGTATTATCTAATTGATCAATTTACATACATTGAAATATTAAATTAATAAAAAAGGTAAAATAATTTTAAATTTTTATATTAGTATGATGTATAATATTAATATATTATTAGTTGGTTTTAAACTTTTTAATACAGTTTATAAGTTCAATTTAATCTTTTTTACTATTTTATATGCTTTAAATATAATTAATAAATTTCATTTATTACTATCAAATTTTATATACTATAAAGATATTAAAATAAAAAATCGAAAAATAAAAAAAATATTTTTAAAACAAAAAAAATTCCCTAAAACGAAAAAAATAAAAAATTTGAAAATACTTTTTTTCTAAAAATTTTAAAAGAAAAATCTGAAAAATATATGAAATCCAGATAATTTTTTCCCTTGAAAATAAAAACAATTTTTTAAAGAAAAAAATGAAATATATATTTTTGAAAATAATAAATTCATAAAAAGTATATTTTTTTGAAAATAAATATTCTGAAAATATTATTTTTTAATATAAAAATTTTAACTTTTTTAATAAATTAATGAGTAGGTTTTAAAATAGTTCAAAAAAATAAAATTGATTTAAAATTACAAACCCTTTATAAACTAGTTTATAAATAGAAATTAGTTCTAAACTAGTCTTAGATTAAATTAAAATCATTTTATCTATTAAATAAATTTTTATTAAAATGGTTATTGAATACTAAATTAAACTATAGATGTAATTTAGTTCTATACAACTCATGAAACTTTAATACTTCTAATATATATATATATATATATATATATATATATATATATATATATATATATATATATATATATATATATATATATATAAAGTGAAACCCAAACTTAATATTGTATTTTTGTATTCTAAAATCAATGAATAGTATTAGCAAAAATATATATATTTTTAAAAAAATCTTTATATTTCAAAATAATTGACTCACTGTATCATGGGTTTTGTAAAAGATAACTCTCCTAAAGTATTCTTACCATATAAGAGTATATTCACTTTCTCTTAATACAAAATGGAAAAGATTAAATTAATAAAGTAATATTTAATTGAAATTTGATTAAAATTTTAATTATCAATAAAATAATATTTATTAATAGTCGTGATTTACATGATAATACATATCAATTAATCTCATAAAATAAACCATATTAGTTATATTATTTAGATAATAAAATTGAAAAAATTAAAGGGACAATTTCTCTATCCATCACAAAAAGTTGGGTAGTGTATCTTCTACCAATCACATTGCATCATTTAATTTTATCTTATTTAATTAATTATTAAATAATATATTTTTTGGTTGTTAAAGAAAGAGAAAATGGGATATCTGTAAAATATTTTTACATTATTAATCCATTACAATCATCTATCCAATTAAAACACAATTTAAATTTAAAAAAACTAATATAACACAACAAATATAAATATTTTGATTAATTGTATTTGTAAAGTTACTTTACACCATAAGTGCGAGTGAGTACCTTTAAATACCTATAATGGCAAAACGAAATCTAAAATAAAATATTTTATCGAAACAGAACGAATAACAAATAAGGGGACAACTTCTCTACCCATCACAAAAAGTTGGGTAATGTACATTCTACCAATCACATTGTATCATTTAATTTTATTCTATTTAATTATATATTAAATAGTATATATTTTTGTTGTTTCCAATTTATTTTACACTAAGGGTAACTCTACCCAACTTTTTGTGTTGGGTAAATAAGAATTCACCAACAAATAAAACTAACATGCTGAACCAAAGTAAACCCATTAATTCAAAAGCAGTGCCAAAACTGAAACCCAAACTTAAAGTCTTAAAAGGCCTAAGCTTCTTCTCTCCTTTAGGTATGTGTCCACCTAAGAATTTTCCCTATAAATAAGCCTCTGACAATTACTCCATCCTATGTATTCATAACTTCCAAAAATCCATTAATTTGCAATCCAATCTCTTCACACTACTCCCCATGTATAACTAACTTCACCAAGCCTTTCTCTTATATCTCTCTCACAGCAACGATGACAGTGAACGTAACCTCCATCAAAACATCCTCTAATGGAATCTGGCAAGGCGATAATCCTCTCGATTACGCCTTCCCTCTCCTCATTGTTCAAACCGTCTTAGTCCTCGTTGTCTCTCGCTCCCTCGCCCTCCTCTTCAAACCTCTCCGTCAACCAAAAGTCATCGCCGAAATCGTCGTATGTATCTCACCACATGCACTGCTATATGTTTAGTTTTTTTAGTCAATTAGCCTGATTGAAATTTCACCATTTAGAGATAAATATGATCTAACAAGTTAGAATCCGCACGCTTCTGCATCTGATTTCCCTGTGCATTAGATGATTTCACCATCTGATTTCGCCTAGCTAGTTTAACTATATATATATTTGTAGAGTGATTTTTTTGATTTGCATGTATTTGCAGGGTGGAATTCTGTTAGGTCCATCAGCTCTGGGAAGAAACACAAACTACCTGCACCGTATATTTCCCTCATGGAGTACTCCAACGCTCGAATCAGTTGCGAGTATAGGATTACTATTCTTTCTCTTCCTCGTTGGACTTGAGTTAGATCTTAACTCAATTCGGAGAAGCGGTAAAAAAGCATTCAGCATAGCAGCTTTCGGAATTTCCGTTCCTTTTGTCTGCGGAATCGGCGTTGCCATTGTCCTCCGGAAAACCGTCGACGGCTCAGACAAAGTCGGCTTCGGTCAATTCCTCGTCTTCATGGGAGTCGCGCTATCAATAACCGCATTTCCCGTTTTAGCGCGAATCCTCGCCGAACTCAAACTCCTAACAACGCGCGTGGGAGAAACCGCAATGGCAGCAGCCGCATTCAACGACTTAGCCGCGTGGATTCTACTCGCTTTGGCGATCGCGTTGGCTGGAAGTGGAGCTGACGGAGGAAAAAGTAAAAGTCCTCTGGTTTCAATTTGGGTACTTCTCTCTGGTGTCGCGTTTGTTGCTTTCATGATGCTTGTTATAGGTCCTGTGATGAAGCGCGTGGCTCAAAGATGCTCTGCTGAAAACGAAGCTGTGAATGAGGTTTATATTTGCATAACTCTAGCGGGTGTAATGGTTTCAGGTTTTATAACTGATTTCATAGGGATTCACTCGATTTTCGGGGCGTTTGTTTTCGGGTTAACGATTCCGAAAACTGGTAATTTTGCTGAAAGGTTGATAGAGAGAATTGAGGATTTTGTTTTGGGGTTGCTTCTTCCACTTTACTTTGCTTCCAGTGGGTTGAAAACGGATGTGACGAAGATTAGCGGCGGAAAAGCGTGGGGATTGTTGGTTTTGGTGATTTCAACGGCTTGTGCTGGGAAGATTTTGGGAACTTTTGTTGTTGCGATGATGTGCAGGATTCCAGTTAGAGAGTCAATTACACTCGGAGTTCTCATGAACACAAAAGGTCTTGTTGAGCTTATTGTGCTCAACATTGGAAAAGAGAAAAAGGTTAGTTTTATCTTTTTCCTCTCATTTTTATTTTTTTGGTTCAATTTTCTCTCTCTTTGTATTTTAACGGAAATGATAATAAAAATATGAGAAATGCTAATTAGTGTCTTTATGACACTTTTTAAGTGATTAAAGTGATAAATTTTTATTAAAATGCGAGTATTTAATGCATTAAAATTATATTGGAAATTGCCATGTTAACTTTTATAAAGAATATTTTTCTTATTTAGTATGTTTAAAGAGGACCCTGAGGACACTGGTTAGCAAGATCCTAAAAATATTAATATTTGAGGACAACTTTTCTATCCATCACAAAAAGTTAAGTAGTGTACCCCTGACCAATCACATAATTTCATTTAATTTAACACATTTAATTATTTATTAAAATATTATAAATGTCCATTGTTTTCAAAACATTTTATAAAGGAGGTAATTTTACCTAACTTCTTAAGATGAACAGATAAAAATTAACTACAAGAAAAGATGGATCTATATATTAATATTTTAGAACAAGAAATTTAAAATAAAATAGTTTATTTATAAAAATAATATAATATGAGACATGGGAGTATATATTACTATATCAAAGGATTAAACTTGAATATATAATTGTTATGCAAGTTGTAAAGTTAATTTTCAACTATACCTTGGTATGAGTATTGTAGGTGCATGAATCATAAATGGATTTTGGAACTTGAGATTTTAAAGACAGAAGATAAAAAATAAAAAATAAAAAATAAAAAAATCATATTAAACTAATTTTAGTATTGACTGAAATGTTTCTCATCATTATAGATGCAAAATAAAAAATAGTAGAAATAGTATACGTAATATGCAATTTTAAAATTAAAATGACATAATTTTAAAATGAAAGAAGTGATAGGAGTTGGCGAAGAAGACTTCACTAAAATAACTAAAATAGTCAATTATATACGTTCTTAATATGAAATTATTACATTTGCTAAGTGGGAACTTCACAAATATAAAAATTTTACAAATAATTTTCAAATAAAACAATGGTGTGCATTTTTTAGAAGAAAGATTCAACTATGTTGATGTTGAATACGTCAATGCAAAAAATGGTGTTTTAGGAACATCATACACATTAAATACAAATTATATATACCTTTATTAATATGTTAACATGAAAAGAAAAAAACTTATAATAAGAGATAGAGATAGTTATAGTTTTTATACTAAAAATAACGAAGATAGTAATAATTTTTGCTTAAGAGTTTTAGTAGCGAGGATATATGACCTTAATTCTAGTTAATACAGTGCGACACGTGGGTCGGCTTGATAGTTCTACAAAGTCTAAATTACTCAAAACACAATTGTAACGTGTCCAACGAAAAGTTGAACAAAGTTGCAAAGATAAATTTTGTTTCATAAGAAACATATTGACTCGGTATAGTTTATGTTAGTCTCAATAGTTTAAAGGCTATGATTGAAAAATAATGTTAATGTGATAGACTAATTCGGTAAATATTTTTTTATTTAAAATTATGATTTTTAATTATATAAGTGATTGGGAAATACGTTTTTGCTTTCATCACTGTTTTGTTGCAATTGTCTTAGTAACCGTGTTGAATAAGATTAGGGACATTAGATGAAAGTATATGACTAGTCCAATTGCATGAAATCTAATTTTCATGTAAGTTTTTTTCTAGCCATCAATTGATAGTGGATTCTGTTTCATATGATATGAATCTCGTGAAGGAAGACTATGGGAGAGTTACTTTCTTTAGTCTCTTTTTCTACTTTTACACATGCCTATCTTGCACTAATATATGCTTTTTATCAAATCAAATAGTATTATTATAAGTACTTGTTATTTTAAGCCAATGATAAATTAGGAATATATGGTTGGCAAGTCCATTTAATTACTAATATTTAGTTTACCCTCTTGGGGATGACGTGTTCTCATATTATATTTACTAGTAAAAAATAAACTATTGCAAATTAAAGAATAGTCTAGGCTCTGCCAGCATCATGGACTCTTCCCATTTTCAACCACTTTCCTACCTGTAGTAGGATTAACATGTGCAACGAAATTCCATGAATGCCATTCTAATGGTCTAGCTTGTAGACTAAGCATCATCTTAATTATATTGTTTGTTTTCCATAGTTTCTAATGAGTTAAAATAATGAATATTTTAAGAGATATCAAAAGAAAATAAAATATGAAATTTATCTATACGAGAGTCATTAATCTGGTGCACAAAACTAGAAAGAAATTTTATTCTCCGTTATTATTAATTCTATTTTTTAATAATATCTTACTATTTGTGTTTGGAATAGGATGAATTAGTAACTCTATCATGTGTCACTGTTACGCGTTATAACCAAAGGTTCACACTTCATTGTCCAAATAATTTTTTAAATGTATAAAATACAAACCGTAGGAAAATTCTAAAATTAGTTTTACATGAAAATAGGATCATATTTGTACCTATTACTATTTCTTTTAATAAGCCTTTCCAATCTAACCATTCTCATTTTGTCTTTAGTAAACAAAATATGATAAGAATTGACTGTTTTTAAAATGTTGTTTCACTATTTATAGGAGAGAATAAACATTTGCCGGGTGTCAAATTATAGTTAATCATAACACAGAACAAATAATATTTTACTTAGCCTATGGTGTTTTATTATTATTTTTGGATGCATCAAAATCAATAAAAGATATTAATTAATAGAAATAATATGGAAAGTTGTATCCATGACATAGACACAATATTTTATTTTAAGAGACAATATGTCTACATGCAAAAACTTACAAGTCATTCACTTATTCATTTTTTAAAGGAACATGTACATGCAATAACGTGTTCTAATGTTATGACATTTACATTTACAAAAAACTTGTTCATTCTGTTTAATTATTTTATCATTATAAGAAGGAACCGTATTATCGATATGTTATAATTTAATTACACTTTTTTAACTTGATTTCTTTACAGGTTTTGAATGATGAAATATTTGCAATATTGGTGCTTATGGCTCTGTTCACCACCTTCATCACAACTCCACTAGTGATGGCAATCTATAAACCAGCTCGAGGCATCACAGACAAAACTATTCGCAAGCTAGGAGACATGTCCACACACTCCTCTAAAGACAAAAACGTGGTGGAAACTCTCCGAGTCCTAGCTTGCATCCACGGTCCAACCAACATTCCTGCCATCATAAACCTCATTGAATCAACACGTAGCACCAAAAACTCCCTCCTCAAAGTTTTCATCATGCACCTTGTTGAGCTCACAGAACGTTCATCTTCCATCATCATGGTTCAACGCGCTCGTAAAAACGGTTTTCCTTTCTTCAACCGGTTCAACCGCGATGAATGGTACAACCGTCTTGCTGGGGCTTTTCAGGCCTATAGTCAATTGGGCAGGGTTATGGTCCGGTCAACTACAGCAATCTCTTCTCTATCCACAATGCATGAGGATGTTTGTCATGTGGCCGAGGAAAAGAGAGTGACAATGATCATATTACCTTTCCACAAACACTGGAGGAGGGAAGTTGATGAAGAAAATGACAATGAGTCTCATGAGGTGATTGAGAATGCTGGCCATGAATGGAGAGGGGTGAACCAAAGGGTACTTAAAAATGCTCCTTGCTCAGTTGGTGTGCTGGTGGATAGAGGATATGGACATGGGTTGAAGAATTTGGGTTCAGAAGGTACTGTGGCTCAAAGAATATGCATTGTGTTTTTCGGTGGGCCTGATGATCGCGAGGCTTTAGAGCTGGGAAAGAAAATGGCTGAGCATCCAGCAGTTGAAGTAACTGTTGTAAGGTTCGTTGAGCAAGATGCAGAAAGTGGTAATAACTTCGTTTTGCGCCAATCACCTGGAAAAAGTACCGATGACAGCTATAGCTTTGCCATCGCAAAGATGAATCGACAAAAAGAATTGGTAATACTCCAAAGTCCAAACACCTTTACTAAATCAATTATACTTAGATTAGATGCAATATGAATACTTTTATATAAACATTACAATAAATTGCAGGAGTTGGATGAAATGGCTATAGAGGTGTTTCGAAGCAAGTGTGGTGAAAAAGTGAAGTATATTGAGAAAGGTAGTGGAAACGTTGTGGAGGAAGTAGTAGCATTGGGAGAGAGTGTTGATTATGATCTCCTAATTGTTGGGAAGGGTCGGTTTCCATCGACTATGGTGGCAGAATTAGCAGAGAGGCCAGCAGAGCATGCAGAGTTAGGCCCCATAGGAGACATTCTTACATCCTCAACAACAGGTCACAAGATGGTCTCATCAGTACTAGTTCTTCAACAGCATGATGTGGCAATAACAGAGGATGCACCAATGTACAAGGTTAAGGTGCATGATGAGAATGTTGCAGAGGTTTCATCTGGCAGGCATGAGATAACTATAGCAAATGCAGTGTAATTACTTATTTAATCATTCAGATGTTACACTTATCATGGGAGATGAGACTACCCCCAAAGTAACATGATTATATCTTTCAGATAAGAGAAACTTTTGACAAAAAAAGTTTCTCTCTAGAGTGAAGTTGTGTTTCAAGTAAATATGTAATTATATTCCTTTAATTTTGGTGGGTTAGTAACCACTGGTGGATTTATATCACAGATCAAATAAAAATTATGAATATTTTCTTTACCAGGGGGTTACATACAGTTTCAAAAATTACCAATGCAATATAGCTTTCTGTGACATATGTATTTTTTTTATAACTTGTTCACGAATAACAAAGTACCCATTGTGAATTTAATGTCTTAAAATCACCATTTGATTTAAATTGTGCTACTTTGTATCCATAAAAACACTTTTGGATAGCTTCCTCAAAGTTAATCAAGTGAGATCTCAAGAGTTTTGAGTTTTGTATATTCGAGATTATTAGCAGAGCCAACCCTGGAACCGCGTAAGTAAGTTTACAGCCTAGGACTTCAAAAAATTGGAGACCTCAATTTTAAAATTATAAAATTATAAAATATATAACTTTTTGTGAAAATGTTAAACATCCCGTTACTTATAGCCTAGTGGCCAAGCCATTTATTTAAAATCTTAGTGCCACCAGTTTGAGACTTAGAGCATCTCCAATGAGAAAACTTATTTTTGGTTGGTTGAACTATTTTTTTTGGGACGAATTGTCACATTGGATTTAAGATACATTTAAGCAATTTAAACCAATTTCACTCCAATGGTAATTTGAATAAGCAATCTAGCTCAATCAATTTATATTTGACCCCACCAATTATCAAGATTAATATTTAATGCTAAGCAATCTACTTTTTGGATTGCTTCAAGATGTAACTTACACAAATATTTAAACAACGAGAACGCCAGGTGTATCTACTCTAATGGTAAAAATGCTAAGTATTGAAACTTATGAATCCTAGTGTACATTAAGCAACCCCTATTGGAGATGCTCTTAAAGGGTCTTCTATATTTTCAATTATTAAATTTGACAATTTCTTTATAGATCCCATAGGGTGAAAACCACGGCTGAAAATTCCAAAATATTCTTTCGGAGATGCATATCTGAAAAATATTCAAAAAAATTGAGATTTTGGGTAATTCGGTGATGCATCTCCGAAAACACAAAAAAAAATTTGAGATTTTAGTTAATCCTGATATGCATATCCGAAAAAACCTCAAAAAATTGTCTGAGGTTTTTTCGAATTTGCATATCCGAAAAAATCCCAAAAATTTAAAAATTAATTAACTCTGATATCTTAAAATTGATATAATTTATAAGTTATGAATAATAATAATGATAATTATTCTATTTATATTTTTATTCTAATTCCAATTATAAATTAAAAATAAAACTCATAAAAGATTTCATTATTTTTCGATAAATTTTAAATTAATAATTACTAAAATTATAACAAATATACAATTATATAAACAAATAAATACAATAATAATTATTCAACAAAAATTTAAAATAAAAGAGATCAAGTAAGAATAAAATTATTTACTACTTTATTTATATTTTAATATAAATTTCAAATTACATAGTTTTTCAAAATAATAAATAAAAATCACAAATATAAAAATTATTTTAATAACTAATTATGATAAAAAATCATTTATATATAAAATAATTTTTAACTTTAAAATTGCTTTTGAAATTTTGTTTATAAAATGAACATTTTTAACTATAAAATTATTTTTGAAAATTAATTTATGTAATGATTTTTTTTATGTATCATATAAAATAATAAATAAATATCTTTATTATTATTATTATTAATTATATATTTAAAAATAAGGCGTTGATTTAAATATTTATTAGACTAATATTATTATTATTATATCTTGATTATAAGAATATATATATATATATATATATATATATATATATATATATATATATATATATATTAATATATTTTAATTAATACAATTAATTATATTATTAATTGTATTGATTCACTTTGATTTTAATTTTTTAATGAGTATTGAGGTTCTTTCGGGCATATCTGAAAAATTTCAAGACCTAAAATTGGAATATTTCGAATATGCATATCCGAAGACACCCCTTTCCCAAAAAAAGTGTCTTCGGAAGTACATCTCCGAAGTTACATTTTTTCTAAAAAAAAAAGGTGTCTTCGAATATGCACTTTCGAAATAACCTTTTTTTTTAAAAATGTATTCGGAAATGCACTTTCGAAATATAAGAGTGTTTTTATAATTTCGCCGCAGATTCTTAAGAAGGTGGGGTCTATAAAAAAATTTTCTTAAATTTTTAATGTATTGCTAATTCATTCTTGTATTTGTTTATGGTACACTTTCGAGTATATGGAAGAAAAGATTGATAAATTCATTTGGAAATAAATTATTCTGCTCTCTCTATGCCAATAATTATGGTTCATTTAAAAAGATATAACTTTTGTGACTATTAGTATTTTTCAAATTTTAATTATAAAATAACTTTTATATAATTAATTAAAATTTATGATCAAATTTTATTTTTGATGGTTATTTATTTTGACCCTTATAATTTTATTTTAATTTATTTTAGTGTAAATTTAAAGATTATTTAGGGTCAGAATATGATTTACGTCTACTCTACATTTTTTAAGCCATATGACTTGGTTTTTCGCAATTAAAGCAAGAGAAAATGCCACTTTTATTTCTTTGAGATGATGGATGTTGCTTAGAAATTATAGCAATTAAGACACTTAAAAAGTTCTTATTCTTAGAAATTAATGATTTAAAAAGTTCTCATTCATAATTTATTTGCCTCAATTTTGGACTACTTATCTGCATTGAAATTCTTCTTATAGTTAAAAACAACCAAGACCTCGAATTTTTGATCTTGTCTCAGAGAGTTTTCTTCATTTTAAAGGCGAGTAAAACGTCAATTTTCTTGTTAGGTGACCATTTATTTGTTTGCCCTGGGCCTCTAAAAAGTCGGGACCGACCCTGACTATCAGTATGTTGTTATTATCTTGGTTTCCCCCTCCCTCCATGGGAGGCTCCCTTTTATACATAACCTTTAGGACATGCATTCATTGTGTAATGACCTTCAAACTCCCACAATCAATAGCGATCTCTAACTCCTGCCGTTGTAATCATAAGGTGTAATGTCCCTTCACTGATTTTCATAATGTCCGTGCAGCCATTGGACAACTGTAACCATAACACTGACTTGGAACTTCGGCCGTCCGACTAGGCATGCCTCTTGTCTCGCCCGACTTCACATCGGGACTCTGGTTTAGTGCATCCTTCTTCAAGCCCGACTTCATATCCCGGCTCCGACCCCTTCACACACACACACACACCTATCATTTACATGCAATCCTGGTTTGTTTAGCATATATCCCTCATCTGGTTTAAAAATCGTTCTTTGAATTTTAGGGTGTACATAAGCCCCCCAATCACGAGACCCAACATGCCAAAGTGTTCGGTCAAAGAATCCTGGAATTCTTTGGACGATGTTCCTGTTCGACCAGACATGGATCCAACATTCATCTGCTCACTAACCTGTCCTAGTGGATTTTCAAGAGCAATGATGAGCGTGCGTCCCATCGAACCTCTTCCCTTTTCCCTATAATCATGGCTTTTATGGGGAAGCCGCTGCCATCATGATCCTCTCCCCTATTCACTTCATCTTCTTGTCTTAGGCTTTTAAAACACTACTTCTTCCTCTCATCCCAACTCATTCGTTCTTACTCCTCCCCAAGGTTTCTTCAATGCTAGTTTCACTCCTTCATTGGTGTGTTTCTGCCTTCTTTCCCATAATTCATATATTCTTTCCTTCACTTTATTTTGTCTTTAATTTTTAATTATGGTACAATAGAAGCTAATCGGTGTGAGATGGGTCTGTTAAGTGAAGGCTAATCCCAAAGGTGAAATTGTCAAGCATAAGGCTCGACTAATTGTGAATGGGTTTTTGCAAAGAGAAGGTATAGACTTCGATGAGGAGTTTGTACCTGTTGCTAGGCTAGAAACCATAAGGCTAGTTGTTGGCATTGCGAACTGCAACAATTGGTCGATGTATCAAATGGATGTGAAATCCCCATTTTTGAATGGTCCACTTGAGGAGGAAGTTTATGTAGAACAGCTCCCTAGTTTTGTTGTGATAAATCAAGAGGGAAGGGTCTACTAATTGAAGAAAATGCTTTATGGTTTGAAACAAGCTCCAATTGTAACACCCCAAATCTACCCCGCGATTAATAAGAGAAATCAGAGTGCAACACATCGAAAACAAGCAACTAATTTTTGAGGCGTCACATGTTCGACTTAAACAAAATCAACAAAAATGCTCAAAGTACATGGATACATAACACTTATATCGAAGGAAAACTCATAATACAATAAACATTTAAATTCAAACATCTTATAATATCGCAGCGGAATTTGAATGACAACACATATCCAAATCTTATGACCTTGCCAACATGTCACAATGTATCCCACATGTATCGACAAGTCATAACAACAAAATCCAACAAAAGATATTCAACATAAAACAAGACACAAGCAAGTATCGCAAACATCCCCCCGAGTGCTACGTATCAGAGCATCGACACACCGACTCGAGCTATAAGGTAAACGGCTACTCCACGTCGTTACCTACACGTTACCAACAGAGGGTAACATTCAAACAGAAGGGGTGAGATATCATTCATTATAAAGAAGCGTATGATAATATTAAGAGCAAGAGAAAGATCATACGATAGTCACCACTTCTCATCACAACCTTGTTAGCTGAAGATTTCGTTTTGCAAACATGGTCCTTCGAAGGATTAAAACTCGAAGGAAGGATGGTTACTGATGACCATCTTTGAAGATAAAAATGGCTCCTGATGGCCATGCTTCGAGAATGAAGATTTCTAAGTTATAACGAAGATAGTGAATGCTGAAGCTAGTAGGAGTATATGTCTTTGAAGACTTAGACAGATTTCGTGAAATATGTTAAGTATTGACACTTAGCGTGCTTTTGTAGTGTTTTAATGTTAAATACACTGCCACGCGTCGAAGAAGGACTTAGGCGGGAGGATTTGAAATTCGAAGACGGTTTCGTAACTGTCTAAAGACAGATGGCGCTCCTGAGGTTCTTATGAGAAACGTGGCATTAGATTAGCGTAGGACCGTTAAGGTCGAAACTAGTATAAATAAGGGTCTTAATATTAGGATTCCGTGTGTTCATTTTGTACAAATCACTCACATATTACTCAAGTATCAAGTGTTAAAGAGAAAGAGTTCGCTGAGAAATGTACGTATGACACCACCATTTTAATACATGTGTATTTTCCCTTTATTTTCAAGTATCTTTCAATATTATTGCATTTCGTTTACTTCTTGCCATTTACGTTTTTGTACTCATTATTTTCATGTCATTTATCTTTGAAGTATTTAACATTTCTGCACTTTAAGATTTTTGCACTTTTACAGTTTCGTCTCATATTTTATCTTGACTTACCTTTCGCTAAAGTTATACTCACGTGTATAACGAAGTGATTGCTAATTTTGTTTGTTTCGTTCGAAGTAATTCTTATTGACAAGATGAATCATAGATATGGTCCGAATGACCATCAATAACAATCTTTTTGACTATGTCCTAGGATCAATCTAGTCGATCCTGCGAGTAACCAAATCATATTTATTATAGTTTGGAAGACTAGCGGTTGTTTACCGGAAATCACCGTAAACAAATTGGCACGCCCAGTGGGACGGTGTCAAGCAGATTGTTTTTAATCAATTGTTTTATTTTTGTCTAGACAATATCAGGACCTTGTATGAACCTTAGGAACGGTAAGTTAACGAACAGTGCACAACCGATTCCCAAACGAAGGTACAACTAGAAAATGGCCGTTACGACCAGTGCAGGGGGAGATCAAGATCCCCCACAAGGCTCAGGATCAGGAGCGGCAAATTCGACTTCTACTCAAGGAGCATGGGATATACCGGGTCCAAATGGTTCGAGACCTGCAGATAATTCCCAGGCTATGCCTGAGAATAATACAGGACCATCAGGGACTATTCCAGTTTCAGTGTCGACCACCGCACCTTCATCCACAAGCGCGGAGGAGATGCCACTTTCCTCGACAAATGCTGCAAATAACTTATTTAACCAGGGGTCGAACTCTGCTTTCGAATGGAGGCCAAATTACCCATACGGAATGCCATACCCATTTGGAACAGGCGTACGAGGGGCAGGACCTACATATGCTACAACTAACAATGCGACGTTTTTGCCAAATGTTGGTTCAGTGGGTCGAAGTGCACACAATACTGGCTTTTCTGCCCAAATACCCAATTTTACCACAAATAATCAAGCAGCATTCCGGCAAGAAATGGATGCAAGCAACCATGATATGTTAGGGGTCTTGGCCAAAGAATTGGCTTCAATTTTGAATCCACTAGCAACAAATATCACTAGTACGAATCGGGAAAACGTGGAGATTTTCCAAAAGATATCATCTCAAATGAATCGAATGGCAGATTTCATGGGAGTTCCACCACCTAGACGAAAAGACAAGCAGCCTTTGAATCAAGAAGAGAGGCCCATTTTGGAACATATACAAGATGTGGTTCCCCCGTCTAGGACAGCCACTAAGAATGTAGGTGCCCCACAGAGAACAGAAACGATCGAAGGGACTCAAGTAATAAACTTAGAGGCTCCGAATCAAAGAACTGTCCCCGTTCGACAGGAAACGGAAGAAGATCGACCCAGATTAAGGATTGTGGGTAGGAACGAACATCCAGATGAAATCGTCCAGAGAGTCAGAAGAGAAAATCTGGCTACAGAAAATAACCTAACTGCCATGATAGAAAGGGTTATGGCCAATAACGGCCTTAGTACTGGACTTCGACGTCCAAATTATACATCCCCCATATCAGATTATATCATGCAAACAGAGTTGCCTAGAGGCACTAAAGTACCCAAGTTCACAAAGTTTTCAGGCGAAACTAGCGAGTCAACTGTGGAACATATCGCCAGATACTTGACAGAGGCAGGAGACTTAGCAGGGAACGAGGATTTAAGGATCAAATATTTCCCTAGTTCGCTAACAAAGAATGCTTTCATTTGGTTCACTACTTTGCCACCAAATTCGATAGATGCTTGGGCACACTTAGAAAGGTTGTTCCATGAACAATTCTACATGGGTCAAACCAAGATAAGTCTGAAAGAATTGGCCAGTATTAAGAGGAAGTTTACAGAACCAATTGATGATTACTTAAATAGGTTCCGACTGTTGAAATCAAGGTGTTTCACAACAGTCCCAGAGCATGAACTAGTCGAAATGGCTGCGGGTGGTCTAGATTATTCAATTAGGAAGAAACTAGATACTCAATACCTTAGGGATATGGCCCAGTTGGCAGATAGGGTTCGACAAGTCGAACACTTGAAGGCAGAAAAGGCTAAGGCAAATAAAAACTATAAAAAGGAAAGGGTAGCGTACGTCGAAGCGGAGGACGCTGATGATGAGTCTTTTAACGACTCATACAACCCTGAAGAAGTCGAAATAGATTTGGCTGAACTGAAGGAAGCGCCACCTTATGCCTGCAAACTACTCAACCCTGCAAATGGAAAAAACCCAGTAGAAAGCGATAAGAACGATAGATTCCCTAAGAAAACTTACACATTCGACGTCACCAAGTGTGATGAAATATTTGATTTACTAGTAAAAGATGGCCAAATGATACTGCCTCCAAATTCCAAAATTCCTCCGTTAGAACAACGGAAGAAGAGAGGTTTTTGTAAATATCATGGTTTTTTGGGCCATAAAACCTCACAATGTTTTCTTTTCAGGGATTTCATTCAAAATGCTATCAAAGATGGGAGGTTGAAATTTGCTGACAAGACCAAGAGCCACATGAGGGTCGACACAAATCCTCTGAGCATTGCTGACGCTAGCCTCTGTGAGCCATTGGATATCAACATGGTAGAGGCATCTGAAGTCGAAGTTACGGAAACTAAAACGGTGTTCAATAGAGAGCAGGCTACTGAAAGCCTAAATGATGATGCAATCTTCAATACTGATGTTGAAGAATCTTCCAAGACAGAGATAACTGAGGGTTCGAGGGGAGAGAACAGCAAGGCCACTGAAGACCTCAGGGTGAAGCTCCAGAAAATCCAGATCTCTGAAGTTCCTCCAGCAGTTGTTAACATGGTCAGCGTCAGACGTCCAGTGTCTGAATTTGGCGAATTGGAGACATGGTTGACAAGGCAAAAGGGGGGCATTGAAATTCCTCCAAGAGGAGAAAGCCTCAAGGACTACCTCTGGAATTGCCATGAAAGGAATGGCGGAAAACAATGGATGTGTCCAAGATGTTCGATCATGCTGAATCGAAGGGTCGAAGCTAACTTCGAAAGGGCTCGACGCGAAAGATGGGAACACCCTGGGAGAGAACCAAACCCTCTGCTACAAGTGTACCCAAAGATGGAGGAAAGCTTAGTGGGATTTTTGGTCAGATGTCACAGGGAAAACACTGAAGTTGCACTTTGTCCTAGATGTGGGGCAGTCTATGATGAAATGCTGGCACGATCATTCGAACGTGTGTACTGCTACATGGGTCGAGAAACTCAGGGATTGCGTCCTAACCTATACGGTTTCGACATATGGACCCCAACGAAAAGACCCGATAGCCCACATCCTATAGCTCGAAGGGTAACATTCAAAGTTCCTGCGGATGTACCCAGGGACAGATGGGTGCAAGCTGGTGCAAGAACCAACAAATGGCGAAGTTGGGACCAATGAGGAAGGACTGCAATGGCATATAGGAAGCAATTCCAAAAACCAAATCGAGAGATGTATCGATTGGAGAATTACAAAGGAAAAAATCCTATGTCCCGATCCCAGTGGAGAAGGCACCAGAGAATGAAAAAAGCTCAAAGGGAATATAGGCCAAGAGAAGCTGGAGAGTCTAGTAGCAACCAAGTCCCACATCAGGGGGCAAAGTCAAGCAAACCTCCGGTGGAACGCAGACTATTCGAAGCTGAAAAGATCTTGGATGAAGAAGAAAAGATGCATTCCAGTTCTTGGAAAGAAGAAGATAGAATGACAAATGATTTCGATTCTGATGGGGTGTCATCTATAAACCTCAACTGCAACGTTGTGTCTGTGCTCCCTCATGAGTTTAATCAGGAAACTGAAGTTGAAGACTGCGAAGAGGCTGATATCGAAGAAATGGCGAAACACAGACCTGTGTGTTACTATGTGCAGAATAATGGTGCAGTTGAAGAACAGAACGCTTTCTTCGAGAGGCCCGATGAAGGTATGCGAAATCACTTGAAACCACTCTATATAAGGGCTAAAATTGAAAATGTTGGCATTAATAAAGTCCTAGTCGATGGGGGGGCAGCAGTGAACCTAATGCCCCAATACATGCTGAAAAGAATTGGTATGTTCGATACTGATATAAGGCCACACAACATGGTTTTATCTAACTACGAAGGCAAGATAGGACAAACACTAGGAGTTGTTCAGGTGAATTTAACCGTGGGATCTGTCACGAGGCCAACTATGTTTATGGTTATACCAGCAAAAGCAAACTACAACCTTTTGCTTGAGAGAGAGTGGATCCATGGAGTTGCAGCTGTGCCTTCAACAATGCATCAGAGGGTAACCATTTGGAGAGAAGATGGTATAGTAGAGAATATCGAAGGGGATCAGAGTTACTATATGGCTGAAGTTAACCAAGTTAATAAAACTAACTTCGATAGAAACTTGGCAAACATAGGTCCTTGTCATGCTGCAGAGGAGATGTATACCCTAAATAAGAATGTGCTGTACTATTTAACTCTACACCCAAATGGATTCCAGTGGGACAGAGAGATCATGGATGGCCCATGTCATACCCCAAAATTTGCCCATTACATTTCATGATAATTGAGCTCAGTTAATCTCTACAGGCTCACTCTCCTCCTAAGCAATGAAGGTGAAACCAAAAGCATCTTTTAGAAGACTCTTTGAGCTTTCTAAAAATTACAAAAAAACACCTTCATGTGATAAAAAATGAGGGAGATACGATTGGTACAAGTTGGTCGATTTTCAAGAAAGGTGTAAAAACCTAAATGAAGAATTTTGCATTTTTAAGTAATGGGCCATGGATAATATATTGCCCATGTGATTTTAAGGTTAAACAAGGCCCAAAGACTATTTGGATTATATTTTATGATTTTATTTTATTTTATTTTAGGATTTATTCATATAAATTCATTATTAAATCAAATAAAATCAAATAAATCCAAATAAATTCAAATAAAATCATGGAAAAGACTCATTTATTAAAATAGGGCCCAAGATTCAGATTTTATTTATTTTATGATATTATTTCGTTTATCTTTGATTTTACTCATATTAAATCAAAATAAATCAAATAAAATCATAATAAAATAAAATCAAGTCACACAATTTTTCCACTTATGAAATCATGACCAAATACATCCAGCCAAGCCAAAGTTCACGTGAAAAAGTGTCAGAAATAGATTGGAAATTAGTTTGGAAAGTTTTCATATTCTTTTTAAAAACCAAATATTTTTCCATTCAAAGCTTGATTTCATTCCATTTTTTTTAACCCTAATCCACATCATATATATATCTAATATTTGCAGCCTAAAAGAGGACGAAACCCTTGCCTCAAAGTGCCTCTCAAAAGTTCCAAAAAATCTCAAATAATACAATTTTTCGTTTTCGGATTTATAGCATCCTTCAAGGCTAAGCAGTCATTCCAATCTCCTCTACAGGTAGTATGAAGTGATAATGGACCAATGATAAGGTCCCATAACATGCATAACGTTAATCTCATGTTCATATTACTCACATACTATTATTTTTTCGTTTATCATGTTTTGACGTTTCTCCATTAAAACTAATGCTTTGTATGAGTTCAGGGTATTGTTTAAGACAGGTTTGAGCCCTTTAACCGAAGCTATCACACGTGAATAAGGTTTGGCCATGGTTAGGGCATAATGAATCTCCCTCGTCGAATGCATATTTCCGTCCGTTTTTTGGACAAAATAACCCCATATTTGAATTCAGGACACGATTTTACATGGATATGGGCTTTCACTTGTTTCAGTTAATATCGTTTATGCAGGTTTTGAGTTTCGAAGGATTTTTCGTAACAAAATCCGCAGCTAATTCCCTATGAGAATCCGCAGGAAAAAGGTAGGGGAAGATGAATAGTACCCCTGGAAAATTGACTAGCACGCGTGGCCAGTTCCGCTGTTGACTTTTCCCCATAACCATGTGTTTTTTACTTATTTTCAGTGATGGTTATTTTTATTTCAATTAACACGTGCAGATGGGTTGGTTTGAGAAGGAAGTGGTAATCTTGTGGTGCTGGGTTCGATTCCCAGCGAGCCCCTTTTATTTTTCCAGATTTTTAACCATTTCTTCCCTTGTTTTTTTTCTTTTTATTTTCCAATTATCCAATATTAGCTAATTAACCATCTAATACTCAACTAATCCAAAATTAACATAAAAATTTTGATTAACAAATAATTGGTAGAATTAGGTTTTTGACAAAATAATTTTTTACCACTCATAATTTAATTATTATTGTCTCTTTTTTTTTCTCACCATTTAAAAATAATTTAGTTGTTAATAAATATAACTTTTTTTTTTAATTTTTATTTAATAAGTTTAGGTTAGTTAATTTATCTAAATGACTTAATAATTAATTTTAAATTTAGGATTTTATTTTAACTAGTTAATTAACCATCAAATCTCAATTCTCTCCCGATTTCTTCTCTCATCTCAAAATCTCGTGTATGACGCATGTTTGATTTATTTTACTGCTCTTATTTTGACATTAGAATGTATATAGGACAAAAATGTAAATATCATAGTGAATATTTTTACGTTTCCGCACCTTTAAATTCCTGTATTTTTAATTATTATTATGCTTAGATGTATGTTAAATTAGGGTGTGTATGGCAAGATCGAATCAAACGTTAGCTCACTAAAAGATACAAGATAAACTATAATTGAATCCAACACACTTGCACGCACTCACCCTTAGGGTACGCCCCTCTTTGGTTGCCTTCGATTAAAAGGTCGAGCCCCTCAAAATGTAGAGGTATCCATTGGCAAAGTCCCTCGATTAAAATCATTGCAAAGATCATAAGTCCCTCGATGACCCGCGATGTTGCCTACGATAATATGATCTAGTCCCTCGGATGGTTGCCTACGAAACAATGATCGTCCCTTCGAATATTGCTAAAGGTACCTCTACCTGTTGCCTTCAAAACGACCTCGATGACCCTTCGATGACCCGCACGTCCAATATAAACAAGGATTTCCTACTTCTATATAGTATGGATAATCCTGGGAACCGTAAAAATTATAGAAAAAGACCAACTATTAGGGTAGTGCTCTTAGATTGCTTGCTCAAATCCAAAACTACTTTCACACTCCTTTCAAAAACAGAGGCTACGCTTTTAAGCTAAAGTCCTTTTACTCAAAAACTCTTTTCAAACAAACATGAGCTAAGCAAACTAAGAGCCCGTAGATAACTACGGATGAAAAGGGTGCTTACACCTTCCCTTTTCATAACTTACCCCCCGAGCCCGTTTTCTTTCAAAAAGGTCTTTTTCTGTACTTTTTACCTTTCCTAACGTTGGACAAAATAAAAGTCGGTGGCGACTCATGCTTACCGCAACACTTGTTGCTTAAAAATAAAAGTCAGTTCACCGAGTTACAGAACTGGCGACTCTGCTGGGGACAAAATAAAAAAGAGGGGTTTACCTTAAGGCTTAGTTCATCATAAAATGTTTTTTGTTTGTTTGTGTGCTTTATTTTAAGGTTGTTTGGGTATTCTGCTGTGTGAAAGATCCTACACCCGGATCTAGTGTACCTTAGGTATGTGGCATGAGACCAGGGAGGCTGTACGACATGTATCGTTATGGTTGAATTGGTGGCCACCGTTAGTGCGACGCTTTGGTTTGTCCTGATGGCCCTTGAATCTGATCGAGGAGACATTTGGCTACCGCGTGGTGTCATGAGCACTAATTCGCCTTTAGAACCTTAGTCGAACTTAACTTTGGCTTATAAGAAGTAGTGAGATGGCTGGCTTCGGATTCCTGACTGAAGTCGGTTGATACTCGATACTACACTCATTGAGATTGGACTCTAGGGATGTTTTTGGCTGGCCGATTGAGCGCCATGTTGAGATAATGCCCGCGAGAAAGATCAGGGATATGAGCACCATAGAACCCGATTACTTTTCTAGGACAGGTTGAACCAACTAAACGTCAGTGGGGAGGGTAGTTACCTACAAACTTCATGCATGCCTTTAGACCTAAGGACACTTGTGTGACTTGTCTGTGCTTGCTACTAACCATTTGGTTTTCTTGCAGGTTTTTCTTGTGGGACTCACTCGTCCTTATTATCCTTACGCTTTGCCTGATGTATTGCATAACATCATGACATCATAACATCATAACATGATTTAACTAACCCTTTCAAGGATCTTAGGAATTTAGAGTGCACAATTTCAGGTGCTCTTATCAAGGACTGAATACCTATCAAGGGGCAAGAGGATTTATTTTCCTCTAGCTACGTATCTTCAAAATTCAGAAGTATCCCGAATCAGAGGCGATGACCCACTCGATATGGTGAGCTTGATTCTCAAAGAAAGACGTTCAAAGACAAAATTCAGAATTCTTCAAACGAAGATGCGACCAAATCATTTCTAATGTTGCTAACTAAATTCCTTAAGATCCTCGAAAACACTGCATTTGCATTCATGACATCGCATAACAGGTTTCTCATAATGAGTCTCTCATCTGTCCTCGCTGTTTATTTCAGCATCATGAATCTCGAACAATCAGTTAAGGATCTCCAAGCTCAAAATGCTGAATTCCAAGCCTTGATTCTGAATTTGTCCAAGGGGCAAGATGAGCTGAAATCCCTTTTGGCTAAGAAGGAAAAGAAGACCAAGAAACCTAAAGATGTTCTAAATCCGGGAAGAAGGTTCAAAGGCCCCCTCAAAAAGGCTGAAGAAGCTGAAACTCCCAAAGAGGGCAAGAAAACTCTGGGGAAAAGGCTTAGACCGATCTTGCAACTCAGGGATGCTGAAGCCTCTGAAGACAGTGAAGAAGATGAGCAAGATGATGATGCTAGTATCAAGACTGAGGCAAAAAGTAACCATGATTCTGCCAAGCCCTCTGAAGAAGAAGAGGACTATTACCATGAGGGTGAACATCCTGATGACAAATACAAGTTGCTAGGAGCGTATGAAAGCCATGGAAATTCAGAAGATACCTGGACTGGATTTCGAAGAGCTAGGACTCATCTCTGGAGTTGTTATCCCTCCCAAGTTCAAGACTCCGACTTTTGCAAAATACGATGGAGTCTCTTGTCCTAAGCTGCACTTGAAATCATATGTGAGGAAGATTCAACCTCATACTGATGATAAGAAGTTATGGATCCACTTTTTCCAAGAGAGTTTATCTGGAACTCAACTCGAATGGTACTATCAACTGGAAAGTACCAACGTCCGTTCCTGGGAAGATTTGGTTGTTGCTTTCTACCAGCAATACCAGTACAATGCTGACCTCGCACCAACTCGCATGCAACTACAAAGCATGTCTATGGGACCCGAGAAAAGTTTCAAGGAGTATGCTCAAAAATGGAGAGATCTAGCTGGAAGAGTGAAACCCTCCTTGACTGATAGAGAATTGGTCGATATGTTCATGAACACACTGACTGGTCCTTTCTACAGCCATTTACTTGGAAGCTCCTCATCTGGTTTCACCGACCTCATACTGACTGGAGAACGGGTTGAAAGTGGTATCCGAAGCGGAAAAATTCAGGTGGCTACTTCTTCTGTTACTATTAAAAAGCCATACAATGGGAAGAATGAATCCAACACCGTTGGAGCAGTCATGGTCTCTGATCAAGCGCCAACACAACAACAACGCAATAATCAGCGCAAGCAGAATGCACCCAAAAGACGATTCACCAAGATCAACATGACTTTGGCCGAAGTGTTACCAAGGTTGCTGAAGGAAGGGCTGATTGCATTGAAGGATCCTCCTCTGAAGCCTAATACTTCATCTCATCAATATAATCCCAATGCAAGATGTGCTTATCACTCAGACAGTATTGGACATGACACAAATGATTGCTGGCCATTGAAGAACAAAATCCAAGACATGATTGATGCTGGTGAAATTGAGTTTGATCCTCCTAAGGCTCATGTGCCCAATCATGGCAAGACTGCTTAACCTCTATAAGGAGGACTTTTAGATCATTAGTTTTTTACTCGCATTCGCAATTTCCATTCTGTTTGTTTAAACATTTGAATTATGCTAGACATTATTTATTTTAAATAATCATCATCAATGCATTGCTTCTGTTTGTCTTGAATTATTTCTTCTCTTATTAATACAATAAAATTTCGTTTTACCTTTATGATATTCAACTCTCAGCCTTTCGAGGGAGGATGACGAAAACGATACCGCAACCTCATACAATATGCTTTTGAACAGACTATGCTGATGATGTACAGGCGTTGTTTCAATTCCTAAACAGTGGAGATATAAGGATGTTAATCCCTCGTCAATCCCTTTTGAGCCTAAGAAGTAGAAGTTTCTTTCTTGTACTAATTAAAACCCTTGACCATAATCTGGGGCAGGGTAGTTCTCAGTTAATTTGGCTGTGCGTTCTATTTTAAGAGAATCATTCGGTACACCTTTCAACAAAGGTTTCAATCACAAGCGTTCATCCGCACACATCAAAGAAGTGTTGGAGATGTCAATCAAAAGCCAATGATGGTCCATCAATCATTAAGCAAGGCAGTCAATATCTTTCAAAAAGAAAAAAATGAAAAAAACATATATACGAAGAAAAGCCTGCTAAGTCAAAAATCAAAAAGATGACTTAGGCAAAAATCAAGGCATCCCGCTGACTGTAAGCTCAAAATAGACAGTTCAGGCAAAAGTTAGGGATATCAAAAAATTGAAAGAAGAGAAGTCAATAAATTCCTGAACAACACAATGTTGTGACTACCAAAAGGAAGAAGTGACTGCCATCTCAAAAAGTTCTCTTTGCTTGTGAACCATCATCATTATCAAAGGTGCAAATCCAAAAGTCTCTTGGAACCTGAATGCATAAGTTGAATTGACTGAGCTTAGGACTGAAGATCATCATGAAGAGGGATGGGTATAAATAAATTTTGAGCCATTATCCTTTGTTTCTTAAACCGTGAACCAAGCCACGTTACAACCCTTGAAAGTCCTAACTGAAGCATGGTTAGCTCAAAAGCATACTGTCATCAAAAAGGTATCCCGACTCCTTAAGGTTCACCACAAATGCAGAGTTGGTATCTTGTCTTTTACAAAACATCACGTTTTTACAAAAATCATGTTTGTATCACGCTTTTACATCTCCTGCTTAATGTTTTTCCAAAAGCTCAAGACAAACATGTGCATTGCATCTCATGAATTCATTATTAAACATATTCTGCTACATAATTTCAAATGTTAGCAACAGAAAGAATTTGCACAGGGTACAACTAATGACTAAAAGTTATCCTGACAGACAAAACCATTTCAGAACAATGTCTCTTATAGTTTATCCAGTCGATCTGGGGCAATCAAGTCAAGATTCTAAGAATCTCTCAAAAATACCAAACAATCAGAAGCATGCGCTCAAGTGGAGCTGAAGCTAGTCAGGGGCATCATACTAAGTACTAGGGGCATGTCACCCATAGTGCACATCTCATAAAGTCCTCGCGAGGCAAATCTTTCCGAAGTCCCTACTAGCAGACGCAAATCTATGCAAGTCCAGTCTGACATCCAGGAATGGTAGTTACTATAATACTAGGGGCAACTTTCAAGACACCCATGTCTCCCCATAGAGCCGGTTTCACAAGATCATATCCCCACAGAGTACTCATTAAGAAGAGATTTTCAAATGCTCTCGTCCCGACAAAGACATGGCTCCCCAACAGAGTTTACATCTTCGACACTGCCAATTCCCCGACGCTTTGCTCTTCTCAAACAGGGTTATTCATCTCTCTTATCCCCAGTCAGGGTACATCAAGACGAATCATTCAAATCGTTTCCATCCCCAGCTACACATCTTCAAAACAAGATCAAATATCCAAGTCACGATGATACAGAGATTTATTTTCTCAAAACACTCCAAACAGCATCAGTCATACATCATATTCATACATTGCATACGTTACTATATAATACATGCATCATGACATTGCGTATTTCTAATGTTGTTTTCAGGTTCCGCCTCGACAAGCATTCTCTATCAGATATGGTCTAATGTATGACTCGTTCCGGTATTTTCAATCAGATATGGTCTAATGTATGACCCGTTCTGATATTCTCAATCAGATATGGTCTAATGTAGGACCCGTTCTGGTATTCTCAATCAGATATGGCCTAATGTATGGCTCGTTCTGATATTCCTCCTCAGATATGGTCTAATGAATGATTCGTTCTGACATCCTTCATCAGATATGGTCTAATGTATGGCTCGTTCTGATGTTCTCCTTCAGATATGGTTTAATGAATAACTCGTTCTGATGTCCTGCTTCCAGATATGGTCTAATGAATGACTCGTTCTGACACTCTCTACCGGATATAGTCTAATGTATGGCTCGTTCTGATGTCCCGCTTCCAGATATGGTCTAATGAATGACTCGTTCTGACACTCTCTACCGGATATAGTCTAATGTATGGCTCGTTCTGACATGCTCCTTCAGATATAGTCTAATGAATGACTCATTCTCTCAAATGAAGTATATTTTATGGTTCACTCTTCAAATGTAGTCTAATGTACGGCTCTTTCCGACATCTCCTTCGGATTCCAACAAACACTTATCAATGCTTCAAGCTCGGATATAGTCTAATATACGACTCATTCTGACTTTCATATTATTAATGGATGGATGGCATCTTTAATCCCATCTGTGAAAAGTCCCTACATCATCAAGGGCAAATTTCTCAGTATTCTAGTGTTCAATCTCCTTCAACCTTCAGATTCCGACTGGCACCCGAGCCAATCTACATCCTCAGGTTTAAGAAAATTGAACAGGGGCAGCTGTCATACCCCAAAATTTGCCCATTACATTTCATGATAATTGAGCTCAGTTAATCTCTACAGGCTCACTCTCCTCCTAAGCAATGAAGGTGAAACCAAAAGCATCTTTTAGAAGACTCTTTGAGCTTTCTAAAAATTACAAAAAAACACCTTCATGTGATAAAAAATGAGGGAGATACGATTGGTACAAGTTGGTCGATTTTCAAGAAAGGTGTAAAAACCTAAATGAAGAATTTTGCATTTTTAAGTAATGGGCCATGGATAATATATTGCCCATGTGATTTTAAGGTTAAACAAGGCCCAAAGACTATTTGGATTATATTTTATGATTTTATTTTATTTTATTTTAGGATTTATTCATATAAATTCATTATTAAATCAAATAAAATCAAATAAATCCAAATAAATTCAAATAAAATCATGGAAAAGACTCATTTATTAAAATAGGGCCCAAGATTCAGATTTTATTTATTTTATGATATTATTTCGTTTATCTTTGATTTTACTCATATTAAATCAAAATAAATCAAATAAAATCATAATAAAATAAAATCAAGTCACACAATTTTTCCACTTATGAAATCATGACCAAATACATCCAGCCAAGCCAAAGTTCACGTGAAAAAGTGTCAGAAATAGATTGGAAATTAGTTTGGAAAGTTTTCATATTCTTTTTAAAAACCAAATATTTTTCCATTCAAAGCTTGATTTCATTCCATTTTTTTTAACCCTAATCCACATCATATATATATCTAATATTTGCAGCCTAAAAGAGGACGAAACCCTTGCCTCAAAGTGCCTCTCAAAAGTTCCAAAAAATCTCAAATAATACAATTTTTCGTTTTCGGATTTATAGCATCCTTCAAGGCTAAGCAGTCATTCCAATCTCCTCTACAGGTAGTATGAAGTGATAATGGACCAATGATAAGGTCCCATAACATGCATAACGTTAATCTCATGTTCATATTACTCACATACTATTATTTTTTCGTTTATCATGTTTTGACGTTTCTCCATTAAAACTAATGCTTTGTATGAGTTCAGGGTATTGTTTAAGACAGGTTTGAGCCCTTTAACCGAAGCTATCACACGTGAATAAGGTTTGGCCATGGTTAGGGCATAATGAATCTCCCTCGTCGAATGCATATTTCCGTCCGTTTTTTGGACAAAATAACCCCATATTTGAATTCAGGACACGATTTTACATGGATATGGGCTTTCACTTGTTTCAGTTAATATCGTTTATGCAGGTTTTGAGTTTCGAAGGATTTTTCGTAACAAAATCCGCAGCTAATTCCCTATGAGAATCCGCAGGAAAAAGGTAGGGGAAGATGAATAGTACCCCTGGAAAATTGACTAGCACGCGTGGCCAGTTCCGCTGTTGACTTTTCCCCATAACCATGTGTTTTTTACTTATTTTCAGTGATGGTTATTTTTATTTCAATTAACACGTGCAGATGGGTTGGTTTGAGAAGGAAGTGGTAATCTTGTGGTGCTGGGTTCGATTCCCAGCGAGCCCCTTTTATTTTTCCAGATTTTTAACCATTTCTTCCCTTGTTTTTTTTCTTTTTATTTTCCAATTATCCAATATTAGCTAATTAACCATCTAATACTCAACTAATCCAAAATTAACATAAAAATTTTGATTAACAAATAATTGGTAGAATTAGGTTTTTGACAAAATAATTTTTTACCACTCATAATTTAATTATTATTGTCTCTTTTTTTTTCTCACCATTTAAAAATAATTTAGTTGTTAATAAATATAACTTTTTTTTTTAATTTTTATTTAATAAGTTTAGGTTAGTTAATTTATCTAAATGACTTAATAATTAATTTTAAATTTAGGATTTTATTTTAACTAGTTAATTAACCATCAAATCTCAATTCTCTCCCGATTTCTTCTCTCATCTCAAAATCTCGTGTATGACGCATGTTTGATTTATTTTACTGCTCTTATTTTGACATTAGAATGTATATAGGACAAAAATGTAAATATCATAGTGAATATTTTTACGTTTCCGCACCTTTAAATTCCTGTATTTTTAATTATTATTATGCTTAGATGTATGTTAAATTAGGGTGTGTATGGCAAGATCGAATCAAACGTTAGCTCACTAAAAGATACAAGATAAACTATAATTGAATCCAACACACTTGCACGCACTCACCCTTAGGGTACGCCCCTCTTTGGTTGCCTTCGATTAAAAGGTCGAGCCCCTCAAAATGTAGAGGTATCCATTGGCAAAGTCCCTCGATTAAAATCATTGCAAAGATCATAAGTCCCTCGATGACCCGCGATGTTGCCTACGATAATATGATCTAGTCCCTCGGATGGTTGCCTACGAAACAATGATCGTCCCTTCGAATATTGCTAAAGGTACCTCTACCTGTTGCCTTCAAAACGACCTCGATGACCCTTCGATGACCCGCACGTCCAATATAAACAAGGATTTCCTACTTCTATATAGTATGGATAATCCTGGGAACCGTAAAAATTATAGAAAAAGACCAACTATTAGGGTAGTGCTCTTAGATTGCTTGCTCAAATCCAAAACTACTTTCACACTCCTTTCAAAAACAGAGGCTACGCTTTTAAGCTAAAGTCCTTTTACTCAAAAACTCTTTTCAAACAAACATGAGCTAAGCAAACTAAGAGCCCGTAGATAACTACGGATGAAAAGGGTGCTTACACCTTCCCTTTTCATAACTTACCCCCCGAGCCCGTTTTCTTTCAAAAAGGTCTTTTTCTGTACTTTTTACCTTTCCTAACGTTGGACAAAATAAAAGTCGGTGGCGACTCATGCTTACCGCAACACTTGTTGCTTAAAAATAAAAGTCAGTTCACCGAGTTACAGCCCAACAGATACAGCACCATTGGAGAATTATCCACCAATACGGCCAAGAGCCTGGGACAATGACATTAATAATGTCTGAGTCCTCCTTCTTCGAAAAGATTTTGGCTTACGTAGCCGAGAACAAAAGAAAGGCGGCTCTCGAAGCCGAATTATCAAATGTAATGATTAACACAGTTCTAACCAAAAAAGAAGTGACAGATCCAGAGATACATACGAGTTCTAAATCCCTTGGAGATCCGGTTCAAGTCGAAGAGATCATAGGAGAGGAATCGAGTCAGAGGTTAGACGCAATTTACGATGAAGAACCTCTGGGATTCGAAAAGGACCCAATGACATCAAATATAAAGATGTTAGCCCAAGATCCACTCGAAGAAGTAAATCTTGGAGACGAAGGTCAAAAGAGGATAACGTACATCAACGCGAAACTAAAACCAGCACTAAAAGTGACGGTCATCAAAATGTTAAAAGAAAACAAAGATTGTTTTGCTTGGGATTACGATGAGATGCCTGGGCTAGGAAGAGACTTGGTCGAACTAAAATTACCAATAAAAGAAGGGAAGAAACCTATAAAGCAGACTCCCAGGAGGTTCGCGCCGGATATTCATTCAAAGATTAAAGCAGAGGTCGAAAGGCTTCTACGTTGCAAGTTCATCCAAACTATAAGGTATGTTGAATGGATTGCTAATATAGTACCTGTAATTAAAAAGAATGGTTCATTAAGAGTATGCATAGATTTTCGTGATCTCAATGCAGCCACTCCTAAAGATGAATATCCCATGCCTGTGGCAGAAATGCTAGTAGACTCAGCCGTAGGCTTCGAGTATTTGAGCATGTTGGATGGATATTCTAGATACAATCAGATCTTTATTGCAGAAGATGATGTATCCAAAACGGCATTTCGTTGCCCAGGGGCAATAGGTACTTACGAATGGGTCGTAATGCCTTTTAGTTTAAAAAATGCCGGGGCAACCTATCAAAGAGCAATGAATTCTATATTCCATGACTTTATAGAAACATTCATGCAAGTGTATATAGATGACATTGTAGTAAAGTCTACCTCAGATATCAGTCATCTCGATCATCTCGGCCAATCATTCGAAAGAATGAGGAAACATGGCCTGAAGATGAATCCCCTCAAATGTGCTTTCTTTGTGCAGGCAGGTGATTTCTTGGGTTTCGTAGTCCACAAGAAAGGGATAGAAATCAACCAAAATAAGACGAAATCTATAATGGAAACCAAGTCTCCATCCACGAAGAAAGAACTGCAATCTTTATTGGGAAGGATAAACTTCTTAAGAAGATTTATCTCTAATTTGAGTGGACGCACGCAAGCTTTCTCACCTCTACTACGGCTTAAGCAAGGAAAATTTGAATGGCGTGTTGAACATCAAGAAGCTTTTGATAAAATCAAGCAATACTTGATTCATCCACCAATTCTATCTCCCCCAAATGGGAAGAAACACATGCGCCTATACATTTCAGCTTCAGATAAAACAATAGGCAGCATGTTTGCACAAGAAGATGAAAATGGCATCGAAAGAGCCATTTATTACTTAAGTAGAGTACTCAATGATGCAGAGACTAGATATACCGCGATAGAAAAACTCTGCCTTTGCTTGTATTTCTCTTGTATCAAACTTAAGTATTATATAAAGCCAGTTGATGTTTATGTTTCGTCTCATTGTGATGTTATTAAACATATGTTATCTAAGCCAATATTGCATAGTCGAATTGGTAAATGGGCTTTAGCCCTTACTGAATATTCACTGATATTTCAGCCTCTCAAGGCGATGAAAGGTCAAATTGTGTCAGATTTCATTGTCGACCATGCAGTAGTTGAGAGTCATCAACAGTATGTGGATCTAAAGCCTTGGAAGTTATATTTCGATGGTTCGACTCATAGAGAGGGAACCGGAGTTGGAATACTAATAATTTCTCCTGATGGAATTCCAACAAAGCTTAAGTATAAAATCGAAGCCCCTTTATGCTCCAACAACGAAGCTGAATACGAAGCATTAATCGCTGGACTTGAAGCTTTGTTAGAATTGGAGGCAACCAGAGTCGAAATTAAAGGAGACTCTGAATTGGTCATTAAACAACTGACAAAGGAATACAAATGCATCAAAGAAAATTTGATCATATACTTTGTCATAGCAAATAGGTTGCTCAAGAAATTCGAATATGTGGAATTAAAACACGTCTCAAGGACCAACAACCAAGAAGCAAATGACTTGGCACAGCTAGCTCCAGGATACAAGGTATCAAAAGAGAAGTTAGAAGAATTGATTGAAGTAAGAGGGAGAGCAATGTCTACTAAACTTTCCCCAAGTGATCTGGAGAATTCACAATTAGGTTACGCCAACAAAGAAGAGTACGAAATACTAAACATAGACTCATTGGCAGATACAGATTGGAGGAGTCCAATAATAAACTATCTAAAACATCCTTCGATAGATACAGACAGGAAGGTAAAGTATAGAGCCCTGTCATATTTCGTGATGGGAAACGAATTGTTTAAGAAAACTCCTGAAGGTGTATTGTTGAAATGCTTGGGTGAAGCAGAAGCATATTTAGCTCTTTCGAATGTACACAGTGGAGCATGTGGTGCACATCAAGCAGGACACAAAATGAAATGGCTTCTATTTCGTTATGGAATGTATTGGCCTTCCATGTTAAAAGACTGCATAGAGTTTGCGAAAGGGTGTCAAGAATGTCAAGAACATGCAGGTATCCAACACGCCCCAGCAAACGAGTTAAGTACAATAGTGAAACCTTGGCCTTTTAGGGGATGGGCACTAGATTTGATTGGAGAAATTCACCCCAAGTCGTCTAAAGGTCAAAGATACATATTAGTAGGAATAGACTACTTCACAAAATGGGTCGAAGCAATACCACTGGCGAATGTGGATCAAGAGGCCGTGATTGAGTTTATTCAGAAACATATTATATACAGATTTGGAATCCCAGAAAGTATAACTACTGATCAAGGATCGGTCTTTACTGGGCGGGAAATGCAAGACTTCGCCAAAGAAATAGGTTTCAAATTATTTACTTCTACACCTTACTATGCTCAAGCAAATGGACAAGTTGAAGCAGCAAACAAGATAGTAATTGGCCTTATCAAAAAACATGTGGGGAAGAAACCCAAGAATTGGCATAAAACTTTGGACCAAGCACTTTGGGCTTGTCGAACGTCTCCAAAAGAAGCTACAAATACAACGCCTTTCCAACTGACGTTTGGTCATGACGCAGTACTCCCAATCGAGATATATCTGCAGTCAGTAAGGATACAAAGACAGGCAGATATTCCTCCCAACGTATACTGGGAGTTAATGATGAATGAGTTAGTAGATCTGGACGAAGACAGACTTCGAGCGTTGGAGATGATAAAAAGACAAAAGGAAAGAGTATCCAGAGCATACAACAAAAAGGTGAAAGGTAAAACGTTTATTAATAATGACCTAGTTTGGAAAGTTATTTTACCTATAGATCGAAAGAATCAGGCACTTGGTAAATGGTCCCCACACTGGGAAGGACCCTTTCAAATCTTAAAGGTATTTTCGAATAATGCTTACGAAATTGAAGAATTAGCAGAAGATCGTAGGATCTTAAGAGTAAACGGGAAATATCTGAAGAGATATAAACCAAGCATGTACGAAGTAAAGATTGCAAAAACGTAGATATTCAAGGTACTACGAAAGCCAAAATGGTCAAAACCATTACCAAAATGGCTTTATAATCAAAATATATGATAGGTAAAGTAAAGAGACAGAGAAACACCAAAATATTTGTCATTTAAAAGGCAAAAGTGCATGCATTACAAAAGAGATCTAAGAACGTGACCCAAGAACATTTGAGATTACAAAAAAGAAAACATGAAAACCTAGGGCAAACACTTGCTAATTGATCCTTTGATCTAAACCTTCCAAAGTCAGCAGGGGCAAGCTCTCCGCTTCGAACATATCCATGGACCCAGAGCTGCGCATCCTTCTCACTATACCCTTTTTGAGGAATATGTAAGATAGGAGTCTCCCATATGGAAGACACGTCACAACCCCTTGACGAGCAGCAGCCATAGAGACTGCCTCAACAAGCCCTTTGAAGATCATCAAAGGAAAGTTGATTTTCTTCCCACGAAAGCCACAAAGTATAAACTCTAAATCTTCCACCATAATGCTATTTTGATCATGGTTTCGTGGACGAAAATTACCCACAAGGAGTTGGTGCCAAATCCTGATGACCTTGGCGCTGAAAGGGTCATTGTCCATGAGAGTCCTCAACAGAAGGTGAGTGGTCATGTTGAAGCTGTTATCATCAAAGGTCTCCCCAGAGTTGTTGCATCTCATAAGGTTAGAGATAGTGGTGGGAGTGATCCTAATGTAGGCACCTCGAACCTCAGAGATTATGGTGGTTCTACCTTCTAGATCTATGCGTAAAGACGCAAACATCCAGAAATCAACCAGCATGTTGGGATAAACTGGTCCCTCCAAGATTTGATAATAGAAATCAAGCTCTTGGTTGACAAAGAAAGCACTAATGCTTATGGAGTTGTTTTCAAAGTCTTCTTCAGAAACCTTGAACTCTTTTTTGATGCAAGCTCTGATATTGTTATAAGTGAGGGGTACTGCCATTTTGTAGAAAAAATTTGGAAATGTTTTTCTGGTTTTGTGTTGAAGAAAATGCAAAAGGATGCAACGAAGGTTCAAGATAAGGTTCTGTGGAATAAGGGTGAAGAAAAGAAGTGTGATGTTAACCTCTTATATAGACCTGGGGACAGGAGTGGAACGGTTTAATTTTTAATGTGTGATTAGACTGCGTTTGGTATTCCAAAGAGGAGTTATGGCTTCCGCCGTTTCCCGCCCTTGGAAGTTGAGATGCAATCATGAAAAACGGATGCACGCACGTCTTAAAGAGATGTTTTGGAGAAAGTAATGTCATCACTTAATAATGATTACGGCTAAGGGAGTGGAAACGTCAAGTCTAAGTTAAAAGGTGCGAAGGATGGTCAGATCACGTGTTTTACATTAATTAAAATTACTGTGGCAAATCAGGAAATAGATTTTGGCGAAATCTGGAAGATTTGCTAAAATTACTGTTTGCGAGGATTGCAAAAATATGAACAAAGTGGGAGATAAAAGCTAAGATAAAAGTTGAGCATACATATATATTCTACGAAGAGTTTGATTACAAAGCAAAAGTACAACATAATAATGAAGTACAAGGTTTGAGATAACTAATTAAAATCTTTAGGGAGACTATCTTTTATCTTCGAATATTGAATCTCCCAGGAAGACATGCGAAGTTCAATCAGGGCCCTTTGTTTCTTCAGTTCGTCAATTTCAGGAACTATTTTTCGTGCAGCCTCGAAATGTTGGATTCCTAAACGTGCAACTTCAGTCAATTCCCGCTCACTGGATTGTTGAAGAGTTGCCTTACGAAATTCAGCCTCCTTTATCTTCTCTTCGAGCAGTTTTATCTCTTGCTTCCAGGAGTTGATGCTCTTCTCACATTCGTCATATGCTTCCTGGTTCTTCGAATATTTAAGCTTAAGGGCTTCACCCTGTTTGGTTGCATCAATAGCAGATTTCCATGAAGAATTATGAGAGGCCATTTTCGCAGTCAACTGTTCGTCGACATTGTGTTTTCGAAGAATATTGGCCTGGAGTTCTTCGATCAGGGAACCCAGCAAAACAATCACCTCTGAGACTTCTTTCGAAACTAGGAGTAGATCCACCTTTTTCAGAAGTTGATTCAAGCTGTGACTTTTGATAGGATCCTTGCTAAGAGTTTCGACGAGGTTGGTTTCGAAGAACTTTTCCTTTATCTGATGAAGAAGGACAGAAGTATCCTCTTTATTACCAGATTCTGGTTGTACAGCTGGAGAAGTTTCGAGCTCAGAAGGTGAAGTATTATCAATATCCATCATAGCCTTGAGGAAGCTGAGAGGATCGGTTTGTTTAAGCTGCTCCAATTCTGAAGGAGTAGGCTTTGTTGGGGCAGGAGTCGAAGTAGTTTCAGGAGAAACTATGGTCCCAAAAGTTGTGGTTTCGTGAGAAACTACTGTGGTTAATTTGGAGGTTTCTTCCATGACATCTTGTTCAGATAAAGTGTCCTCACTACCAGTTGGATGACCAGCTGCATTGTTGCTACCTGAACATTGTTGGTCTTCTTTTTCGCTCTTGTGGGTAGGTGGAGAATCATCAGTTGAATGGCTCCCTTCGACTGCTGTACTAGGAATGATAGTCGCAAGAGGTTGAGCGTCTTCGATCACTGGTGAAAGCACATGAGATTTACCTGCATGGAATAATTAGAACATGTCATGGTAAGGAAAGTTGCAAGAAATTTCTTTGCTGTAAAAAGAATATGCATTTACCTTGGAGTTTATCAAGATCAATATTAAGAGTGAAGGATTTGAGGTCGGAAGTGGCTGTGCCAACATCATCCTACAATCATAAGGTAAAACGTTAACTTAATTATTTTAAGTTAAAAATTTATAAAGATGAGCAGGTTGGGAAATCCAAATACCTTAGTTAGGATGTTATCTGGGCTCGAATTGTGGCTCTCGACAACAAAAGCGTTACTACCACCTTTCAAAGGTGATTCTTCAGAAGATACCTTGTCACCCTGTGAAGTAAGTTTCGAAGACCCAAATCCCTTTTCTTTTCTTGAAGGAGTAGCGGCCTTCTGCTTTTTCTTTTGGGCTTGTCTGGTTCGAGGTGGAGATTTGTCATCCTCATCTGAGACAACTACTGGAGAGGTTTTTCGCTTCGAATGTGGTGGAGGCTTCGAACTCTGAAAATATAAATTGGGTAAGGTAAGGATGATTCATATAACATACAAATGAAAGATAAAGTATGTACATACCGTGGTTTTTTTGCAGCAGTGAAATAGTCACTCTCACTGAGCTTGTTGCTCTGCGAAACTTCAGAAGCTTTCTACGCAGGGAGCTGTTTAATCTTTCTCCTTCGAGCGACAGCTGTAGTTGGAACTGGAATTAGTATTTCAGCAGAAAAGGAACGTTAGTCAAAGGATTTTGTCTGAATCCAAACCTTCAGGTATTGGAGTCAAGACACGAACATGTTCAAGATCTATATGGAGATGTCCTTTGAAAGTATCCAAGGTATGCTTAGTCGGGACCACTCGTTCAGCGCGTTTTTTAGTACTTTCCTGAAGAATTTTAAAAGCATTCCCACACACGAACCAGTCTGGGAAAGGAGGGCTTAAAGCCACACCAAAATCAGTGCTTGGCAGTGGAGAGAATTTTGGAGGATTAAGTTTGAAAGCCACTTCATAACGCAGTTCTGGTCGAACAGACGAGGGCAGTTTCAACTTATCCAGTTTAGCAGAAAACTTTTCGCGCAAAGTGACTGCAGCTTCACGAACGGTCCGACTAAGGTCATCAGGCCTATAAATGGTTTCAAAGAACTTTTGAAAGGCTTGTATTTCTTTAATATGAGTCGAAGTACCTTTTTGAAATTTTTCCTGCACATCAGCAAAAGCTTCAGTTAGTTCGCGAGTAAGGCTCTCGGCGTCAAAGATTTGCGTGGTGTAATAGTCCGTCCACCATTGTTGAAAATCTGGAGTAGAGTAAAATACGGGATTGAAAGGGATAGGCGAAAGATTGGTCACATCAGCATATCTAGCAATTTTTGACTCACATTCTTCTTCAGTCAGATATAAAGTGTGCAAACACATGTGGTTCCTTTTCTCGTATAGACACTTGGGTTTTATTTGAACCAGTCCAAATTGTCTCGAAACCAGATTTGGTTGGTAGTAGAGGAGAACATATTGGCTTTTGGAGGGGCGAAGACGGTGATAGAATAATCTTGGGGAAAGGAAAGCTCCCCAAATAGTCATGGATTCAGTCTCTTGATCTTGAGATGTTGGTGGAAACTTTCGAGTGAACCATTCGGGACCCACTGTCCTGTTTACGAACGGAGCCATCGAAGGGATGAATTGATGACACCGAGCAAACATCATGATATATGCTAGAAAATGCTCGCGAAGTTTACCAGTCTCTTCTTTTGGAGTTAGCGAAGCCAACCTGGTTCCTTCTACAGTTCGATTTTTAATATCCGGATCTTCTTCATTCACAACACCTCGAAATGGGAGTTGAGTCTCGAAAGTAGCATTGAGCCATAGTTGTAGCTGCCAGAAGGGGCCAGCGAAAAGCAAAGAACCTGTTTTATAATTCTTTACAAGGTCTGTTGCTTCACCTAGGTTCTCGTAGAGAAACCCTAGAATTAACTGGCTCAGGTTTAGTTTTGTTCCGGCATGGAGATGATTAGCCATACAGAGATATCTTTTTGCTACTTGTATGGACCTAGAACAGAAGACGCACCTCGAAAGCCATAAGGCTAAGAAAGCAATGTGCTCTTCGTCTGAGACTACCTCATTATTTTCGTCATGATACTGTTGAATGAATGCAGTATAAGTAACAGTTGCTTCATTGAAGTTAATAGTATCAGTGTCCATGACGTTGGGGTCGAAGGGTTCTCCAGTTGGTCGAAGCCCCGTAATGGCAGCTATGTCGAAAAGCGTGAGGGTGACCATTCCACATGGAAGATGGAAAGTGTTGTGGGAAGCATCCCAAAAATAAACTGACGCAACTAACATGGTTTGGTTGTATTCTAAACCAGTCTTGGACAGTTGGATTAAATCATAAATGCCCAGTTCTTTCCAGAAAGCAGCCTTGTGTTTCTCTACTCTTGCCAACCAGGCATAGTATAGTTCAGGGTCTTTTGCTAAGGGAATTGACCTAAAAACTTTAACAAAATTGGTTACATAGTCTAACCTAATTTTCTCTAGGGCTGAAGGGTTTTCGGTCGAAGATTTTTCCCTATCATCAGGCTTTGCTGAAATAGGACGGCCATCTTCATCTATTTTGTTCTTACTAACTAACGGCCTAGTTTTATAATAAGCAGGAAAGAATTTATTCAGAGAAGGGTTAGTTTCTCCTGGTAACGGACCCATGAAAGCATGGGTTTTTCCAGAAAGTTCAAAAGGGATGATTACCTGAGAAGCGTAAATGGCGCGCACTTCCGCAGAATTTGGGTTTGGTACGCACTCTTGATCCCCCATCTGTGTAGATTGTTGAAGTTTCAGAGCTGGTTGAAGAACATTTGAGGAAGACGCCATGAGTAATGTTTGATTTTTTGGAATGGGTTTTTGAATATAATCAGGAGTGTTCTTTTCTGTGGAGAAATAAGGAAATAAGAGGTGAAAGTTTTGTGAAGGTTAAAGTTTCGGTATTTAAAGGTCTAACGGAAACCCTTTCAAATCTTTTGGGTAAAAACCAAGAGACACGCGGCAGGCGTTGATTTCATCCAACGGCGGTCGAATAGTTATTAGCTTTACTCCTAGTATACAGGAGTAATGATCAGAAAGTAAGACCAGAACGTGGGAACGTAAGTTATGAGTAGACATCTTTGAAAATGACAAGACGTTTTGGAAATAGGGTCATCAATGATTATGACGTCAGTCAATGATCTTGGAACTCTAAAAACGAAATCTTATTACAACAAGAAACGCCTATTTCTCTTGTTTTTCGAAACAGGCATTTATTGGGGGCAATTTGTTAGCTGAAGATTTCGTTTTGCAAACATGGTCCTTCGAAGGATTAAAACTCGAAGGAAGGATGGTTACTGATGACCATCTTTGAAGATAAAAATGGCTCCTGATGGCCATGCTTCGAGAATGAAGATTTCTAATTTATAACGAAGATAGTGAATGCTGAAGCTAGTAGGAGTATATGTCTTCGAAGACTTAGACAGATTTCGTGAAATATGTTAAGTATTGACACTTAGCGTGCTTTTGTAGTGTTTTAATGTTAAATACACTGCCACGCGTCGAAGAAGGACTTAGGCGGGAGGATTTGAAATTCGAAGACGGTTTCGTAACTGTCTAAAGACAGATGGCGTTCCTGAGATTCTTATGAGAAACGTGGCATTAGATTAGCGTAGGACCGTTAAGGTCGAAACTAGTATAAATAAGGGTCTTAATATTAGGATTCCGTGTGTTCATTTTGTACAAATCACTCACATATTACTCAAGTATCAAGTGTTAAAGAGAAAGAGTTCGCTGAGAAATGTACGTATGACACCACCGTTTTAATATATGTGTATTTTCCCTTTATTTTCAAGTATCTTTCAATATTATTGCATTTCATTTACTTCTTGCCATTTACGTTTTTGTACTCATTATTTTCATATCATTTATCTTTGAAGTATTTAACATTTCTGCACTTTAAGATTTTTGCACTTTTACAGTTTCGTCTCATATTTTATCTTGACTTACCTTTCGCTAAAGTTATACTCACGTGTATAACGAAGTGATTGCTAATTTTGTTTGTTTCGTTCGAAGTAATTCTTATTGACAAGATGAATCATAGATATGGTCCGAATGACCATCAATAACAATCTTTTTGACTATGTCCTAGGATCAATCTAGTCGATCCTGCGAGTAACCAAATCATATTTATTATAGTTTGGAAGACTAGCGGTTGTTTACCGGAAATCACCGTAAACAAACCTCAATACAACAATTCACGTCACATAGTCAACTTAGGAAATGACAACAATATCATAAATGAATCGTGACAATATATGCAATTCACAAGTAGGATTCCGACATATCTCGACAAACATCTCATCATCAAATCATCACATCACAACAAACATATCTTCATCAAGTCACAACGACATAATCAAATAAGATTCAAATGTAGTTCACATGTGACTCGACTTATGCAAATGCATGTGGTACCATTGGAGTAAAACTCCCACGTCTCAAAATTTGCCATTGGGCACACGTCACTATTTGCCATTAAGGCCTCGTCGCTTTTGCCATTAAGGCCACGTCTCTTTTATGCAATGGATGTGACTCTATGAACGTGACACCCACACAAACACCACACACAAACATCGACCAAACATAATTACTTTCATAGTATTGTGTCACTTCACAATCACGTCGCTATGTTGTAACACCATACAACATTACATCACTTCACCACAACAATTATAAATATCAAACAAATTCATTTAGAGAAATCTTCAAAAATGTTTCCAAAGGTTTTCAAATCATATACATTAGAAAGACATCAATTAGAGTTTCACGTAGGTTCAAACGGCACTTAAAAAGGAGTTACGGTTCAAAAGATACATCATTTCAAAGTTTGGACAATTTTGTAAAATAGGGTCCGCTCAGCGAGGCACTAGCGAAGGGGTCCAGAAGCGAAATACAAACAAGGTCCGCTTAGCGGAGCACTAGCGACACACGACAGAAGCGAAATGCAAAGCAAGGTCCTCTTAGCGGACTAGCTCCGCTCAGCGGAGGCGCGATTGTGCAGAAACTCAATATCAATATCAGACCTGCATAATCCCCCTCCCCTCCCCCATAACTCATTCTAAACATCAATTAAACAGGTATAAATACGAAATCTATCATCCTTCACCATCAAACATAAATTAAAACACATTTCAAATCATAAATTCATGCATTTTGTTCATAAACCCTAACATCTCTACACACAACTTCCATGGATACAAACATACAATCAAATCCCACCCAAAACATCATCATACATCCCTTTAGCATGAAGGAATCCCACCATTACCTTAGGTTTGGATTGAATCCAACTCTATGAACTTGAATCTTGGAATTCCCCCTTTCTCTTCTCTTCACTCTCCTCTTCTATTTCCCAATTTTTGTGAAAAATAAGTTTCTATCCTCTAAGCCTCTAAAACCCTTGTTTTGGTTAATCTTACTATCTTTCTCATAATGCTAATGGGCCTTAAATCACACCATACACTTACTAATGCTATCTCAAGCCCAATAACTCTCCTAATTCATCAACTTATATTATTTACTATAAAAACCCAATAAATAACACCAATATCACATAAACACTTAATTAACACCTAATTAATAAAATAAAATACATAGCATAACATGACATGACATAATTAAATAAAATATGCAAACTAAAAACGGGCGTTACACCAATAATTTGGAACAAACGCATAAATGATTTCCTAGTCGACGTTGGTTTCAAGAAATGTGTTTTCGAGCTTGGTGTCCATGTAAAAACGGATGCGAGAAAAGATGTGATAATACTTTGATTATATGTGGATGATTTGTTGATCACAGGAAGCAATGAGTTGAGTATTTCCAAGTTCAAGAGTGAACTTATGGAAGAGTTTGAAAGGAATGACCTTGGGATTATGACTTACTTTCTTGGCATAGAGTTCCACAAATCAAAATTGGGACTGCTCATGCACTAAAGGAAGTATGCACTTGAGATATTGAAGAGGTGTGATATGAAGCATTGTAATGCTGCCAATACACCAGCTGAAGCAAGTTACAACTGTTCCAAAAAAATGATAAGTTGAATGTGGATCTAACACAATATAGGAGATTGAATAGATCATTACGTTACTTATGCAATACGAGGCCAGATTTGGCGTTTAATGTCGGTATTGCGAGTAGATTCACGGAGAGACCGAATGTGTCTCACTTGGCAGCATTTAAGAGGATCCTATGATACATCAAAGGTACTCTTGGCTGCGGAATTATCTTTCCCGCATCAGATACATACAGAAAATGCGAGTTGCTCAATTATACCGATTCTAATTGGTGAGGAGATAAAGATGATCGAAATTCTACCGTTGGTCATGTCTTTATGTTTGGAGGAGCACCAATCTCTTGGTGTTCTAAAAAGGAACCAGTGGTTGCGCTCTCTTCTTGTGAGGCTGAGTATATCGCTGCATAGCTATGTGTGTGTTAAGCTGTGTGGCTTATGAATCTGTTGGGAGAGCTGGGCAGCAATGATGGAGAAGCTAACACACTCTTGCACATGGTATGAGCAAGCATATTGAGATGAGGTTTCATTACTTGATGGATCTAGTGTGTGAAGGAAAGTTGAGGTTGGGATACTATCGAAGCGAAGAACAAGTTGTGGATTTTTTGACAAAAGGGGTCACAAATGTTGTGTTCAAGAAGTTGGTGATGAGTTTGGGCATGAAGAACTTGGAGCATTTGAATTAAGGTGGTGTATTGGAACTAGTGTGAACAGCTTATCAAATAAGCACTTCTGAAAGCTGGAATTTGGTTTTGTCGAGGCCGTAACCGGTTATGGGAAAGAGCGTAACCAGTTACAGCAGGTGTTTTCAGCTTCTGGGTTTCTACGAACCCGAATTTGCACTTTTTATCTTATTTTTTTATTTGTTTTATATTATACTTGGTTTTTAATAGCTTGTATAAATATCCCTCAATTGTAACATTTGTTGTTAATGGCAATTTCTCCCCTCATCTTAGTTATTCTCTCTATTATTTTCTTACATCATCTTCTCTAATTATCTTGTGTATCCTCCAATAGAGAGAAGCATCATTTCATTAAAAGAAAGTACTTTTTCTTTAACAATAAAGAGAGAAGCTTGGTTTCTAATATAAAAATTTATTTTAGAATCTCAAATAATGCACAACAGGTGCTTTATTTAATCTTTTTCGATTCATATATATATATATATATATATATATATATATGGGGTGTATCAAGTAGGAGGAATTTTTAAATAAGAGATAAGAGGATTCAATGTTAATCATTGGATTAATCAAGTGAGAGAATTAAATTATTTATTAAAATATTAATGTAATTATTATTTCTCTCTCTTGATTAATCCAATGGTTAGCATTAAATCCTCTTATCTCTTATTTAAAAACCCTCCTACTTGATACATTCCATATATATATATATATATATATATATATATATATATATATATATATATATATATATATATATATATATATATATATATATATATATATATATATATATATATATATATATATATATATATATATATATATATATATATATATCAACCATATTTTACAGTGTCATTTATAATAATATCATTAACAATCTATAATAATATCATTAACACTTATTCTTCTGAGTCATTTTTCTTTGTATTAATGTTATTAGCACTTATTCTTCTCTCATACAGACAAAATCAAGTAATTTAATAGCAATTAACTATAATATGTTATATTAATAATAAATTATCTAAATCAATATTTAAAAAATTAATTACATTGCATAACAATTGAATGCTTAAATAAATAATTACACTGCATCTGCTATAGTTATCTCACGCCTCCCAGACGAAACATGTGCAATATTCTCACCACGGATCTTAACCTTGTACATTGGCGCATCCTCAGATAATGTCACATCATGCTGCTGTATAATCAATACTGATGACACCATCCTATGACCTCTTGTTGAAGAAGTAAGAATGTCTCCAATGGGACCTAACTCTGGATGCTCTGCTGGCCTCTCTGCTAATCTCGCCACCATATTCGATGGGAACCGACCCTTCCCAACAATTATGAGATGATAGCCCACACTTTCTCCTAATGCTACCACTTCCTCCACAAAGTTGCCGCTACCTTTCTCAATATATTTGACTCTTTCGCCACACTTGCTTTGAAACTCCTGCATTGCCTTTTCATCCAACTCCTGCAGTTTATTTTATAGCAATGTTTATATAAAAATATTCATATTGTGTCTAAGTATAATTGAGTCAAGTAAAGTTGTTTGGAGTGTTACTTACCAGTTCTTTTTTTCTGTTCATTTTTGCTATGGAGAAGCTATAGCTGTTATCAGCACTTTTTCCAGGTGATTGGCGCAAAACAAAGTTATTAACACTTTCCGCATCTTGCTCAACAAACCTTACAACGGTCACTTCAACTGCTGGATGGTCAGCCATTTTCTTTCCCAGCTCTAAAGCCTCACGATCATCAGGTCCACCAAAAAACAATATGCATATTCTTTGGTTCACATTACCTTCTGAGCTCAAATTCTTGGACCCAAGCCCATATCCTCTATCCACAAGCACACCAACTGAGCAAGGAGCATTTTTAAGCACCCTTTGGTTCACACCTCTCCATTCATGCCCAACATTCTCCAACACCTCATGAATCTCACTGTCATTTTCATCATCAACTTCCTTTCTCCAATGTTTGTGGAAAGGCAATATAATCATTGCCACTCTCTTCTCCTCCGCTACATGGCATACATCTTCGTGCATTGTAGATAGAGAAGAGATGGCTGTAGTTGACCGGACTATAACCCTGCCCAATTGACTATAACCCTGAAAAGCCCCAGCTAAACGATTATCCCATTCGCCAAGACTGAACCTGTTGAAGAAAGGAAAACCGTCTTTACGAGCGCGTTGGAGCATGATGATGGAAGATGAACGTTCTGTGAGCTCAACAAGATGCATGATGAAGACTTTGAGGAAGGAATTTTTGGTGCTACGTGTTGATTCAATGAGGTTTATGATGGCAGGAATGTTGGTTTCACCGTGGATACAAGCTAGGACTCGAAGAGTTTCCTCCCCCGCGTTTTTGTCTTTAGAGTGTGTGGACATGTCACCTAACTTGCGAATTGTTTTGGCTGCGATACCACGAGCTGGTTTGTAGATTGCCATTACTAGTGGGGTAGTGATGAAGGTTGTGAAGAGAGCCATAAGCACCAATATTGCAAATATTTCGTCATTCAACACCTGTAAATTAATCAAGTTAAAAAAATGTAACCAAATTATAGCATGAAAAATATCTTTCATTAACTCTAGTGCATCTATAAAAAATTAATCACCATATAGTAGACTAAGTAAAACTGACCTTTTTCTCTTTTCCAATATTGAGTACAATGAGTTCAACAAGACCTTTTGTGTTCATGAGTACTCCAAGTGTAATCGACTCTCTAACTGGAATCTTGCATATCATCGCAACTACAAAAGTTCCCAAAATCTTCCCAGCGCAAGCTGTTGAAATCACCAAAGCCAATAGCCCCCAAGCTTTTCCGCCACTAATCTTAGTCACATCCGTTTTCAAACCACTTGAAGCAAAGTAAAGTGGAAGAAGCAAACCCAAAACAAAATCCTCAATTCTCTCTACCAACCTCTTAGCAAAATTACCAGTTTTCGGAATAGTCAATCCAAAAACAAACGCTCCGAAAATCGAGTGAATCCCTATGAAATCAGTTATGAATCCTGAAACCATTACACCCGCTAGAGTTAAACAAATATAAACCTCATTCACGGCTTTGTTTTCTGCGGAGCATCTTTTAGCCACGCGCTTCATCACAGGTCGTATAACAAGCATCATGAAAGCAACAAAAGCGACACCGGAGAGAAGAACCCAAACAGAAACCAGAGGGCTTTTACTTTTTCCTCCGCCAGCTCCACTTCCGGCCAACGCGATGGCTAAAGCGAGTAGAATCCACGCGGCTAAGTCGTTGAATGCGGCTGCTGCCATCGCGGTTTCACCCACGCGCGTTGTGAGGAGTTTAAGTTCGGCGAGGATTCGCGCTAAAACGGGAAAAGCGGTTATTGATAGAGCGACTCCCATGAAGACGATGAATTGAACGAATCCGACTTTGTCTGCGCCATGGACGGCTTTTCGGAGGACAATGGCGATGCCAATGCCCGAGACAAAAGGAACGGAAATTCCAAAAGCAGCTATACTGAGTGCTTTTTTACCGCTTTTTCGAATCGAGTTTATATCTAACTCAAGTCCAACGAGGAAAAGGAAGAATAGTAAACCAATATTTGCAACGGATTCGAGCGTTGGTGTGCTCCATGACGGGAATATGTTGTGAATGTAGTTTTTGTTTCTTCCCAATGCAGATGGACCTAGCAGAATTCCACCCTGCAAATACATGCAAATAAAAAAAAATCAATCTACAAATATAATTAAACTAATTAGAAATACAAACACACGGTTCAAACTCGCGACATCATATTTATTATTTTTAAATGATAAAATTCCAATCATTAGACTATTTGAAAAAGAAAAAAAAAAAACTAAATAATTAACGGTGCATGTGATGGGATACATACCACGATTTCAGCGATGACTTTTGGTTGACGGAGAGGTTTGAAGAGGAAAGCGAGGGAGCGAGAAACAACGAGGACTAAGACGGTTTGAACAATGAGGAGGGGGAAGGCGTAATCGAGAGGATTATCACCTTGCCAGATTCCATTGGAGGATGTTTTGATGGAGGTTATGTTCACTGTCATTGTTGCTGTGAGAAATTATAAACTAAAGAGTTGAGCTTAGTTTAGTATTTATATGTGAAGTTAGTTAGTTACCTAGGGCTTAGTGTTAAAAGATTGTTGTATCGCAAATTAGGGAAGTTTTGAATGCATGAGATAGAGTAGTTGCACTTTTGAAGCTTATTTATAAAGTAGATGAGAAGATTTGGCCTCCAAGTTCGGGTTTCAGTTTTTCTACTACTTTTAAATTGATTTACCTTTGTTCCGCTTAATGTGTTTTATTTGTTACTCCCCGTTTATCTTATAAAAATTGTTAATATATATGGTTTTTAAAAAATCATGAGATTTTATCTATACAAAAATATTAGATTTAGTATTAATTTTAAATGTTATTTATTTATTACTATTTAAATTATTGGAATTAATGAATTTACTTTGGTTTCTCATAATTAATTTATGGAGAATATTTAGATATAATTCCGTAGGTGTTGTTTATACTATTTTCTAATAATATGACAACAATTTCCTCTTACACATATACAATTTTTTTTTTATTTTTCCTTAAATGATGTTAAAGTACATTTGTCATATTTTTATTGGCAAATAGCATAAATCAAATCTAAGAAATTGTAGGTAAGTTTTCACCTTAATTTATTTCAAAATAATCATCTATTTGTGAAAATATTTTTTTAAGCAAAACAATTAGTATTTTTTTAATTTTAAATGAAAGTTTTATTCCATATTATTTGGAGGTTCAATTGATTTTTAGATGTTATAGAATTATGTTTCTCTAGAGCTTTCTTTCTTTTGTTATTTTGTATTAGGGCCGAATATCCATTGTATTCTCATTAATGCAATTTAGTTTATAAAAAAAAATTAGAAATTGAATGATAAAATATGAAATCGGGCTTTTTATTTAGTGACTTTTAGCCTTTTAAATATTTTATTATCCATTAAAATCATTATAAAATACATTGAGATATTAAATATAAATAAAATCGATGAAAGTCTTTATTTTTATTAAATATTAATTTTATCTTCTTTTTCCATAATTTGGTATTTGAGCTTTTTTTTTATCATTTAGTCTCCTACATTGAAGATGTCACATGAAAAACTTTTTTACAGAGTATTTATTGTCTTCGATAATCAAAGAGGAATATCTGTCAAGTTAAATACTTCAGATCTCAAATGGGTATTTAAAGAGTTGGAACTATTGTAAATGCAAGTGACTGAGTTTATAGAGTAATAACCAATAAACACTTAATATATTTTTATAAATTTTAATGAAAAAAATCAATTGAACCTTATTTTATTCTATGGAGAGTCCCATGTGAATGGAAAAAATAAGGTATGCTAAATTATTTATTTTTATTATAATTTAAAATATGTAAATAAAATAACTAACAACTCAAAATGTCATGGACCGATAAATAAGATCAAAAGTCCCCTCTTCTAAGGCTGAAAATGAGTCTAGTTGACTCAAACTCATCTTAGTTTGACTTGAATCAATAAAAATTCGTTCGGCTCAAAATTTGACTCGAGTTTGACAGGAACTTCTTTTTAAGTTCAAACTCGACTTATTTTAAGTTCATGAACAACTCGATTCAACTTGTTATGTTTGGCTCGTTAGATTTGGCTCATTTGGTTTTGTTTTGTAGCGGAACTAGAAATGGTGATGGTGGCGGAAACTACGATGGAACGAAGCTTCCAAGGCACTACGACGTGACGGCACCGTGGATCGAAGGTTATGATCACGGTGCTTCTTGAACCAACGATATTGGTCTTGATGCGATGCCGTTTATCGGTGTTGGCTACCTCTAACATTGTCGACTTAGGGGGTACTTGTATCGTGAGCACTCCAACGCCAAGTGAGTTTAGGGTTCAAGATAGTGGTAGTGAAAATGGAGATTGGAGAATGTGTACCTGAAAACCTTTTACGAAGGTATTTATACCTTGGGCCTGACGGAGTAAGTTGGATAATGAGCCTCGTATTATTGGGTCATTGGTCGGGGTGGAGCAGTGGGTCCCGAGTCTTTGACCCGCAAAAACCAGTTGCCCCCAAGACTCGTCGGGCATGTTTGATGTCGAGGGAATATTTCTGTAGTCGTGGTTGGCCTTAAAGGATGTTCGTCCAGGTGTCGGTTGGCATGTGCCGCTTTGGTTTTGCCAAAGCATGATGTAGATGTGAACATTAAATGCAGTCTCATTTTTGAAACATTTTTTCGTTTTTCTTTGACGTGTGACCTGAAAAGGTGTGGGGTGACGTGACGCAGATTTATGTGTACTCGAGTACACTTGAGAATGGTTGTATTCTCCAGATGAAATTTGACCATTGACTAGCCCTTAATTCCTATTTTTGATCTGGTCCGTTCAATTGTCTTTTCCTATATAAAGATGGAGAGAGATCATGGAGAAACTTTTTAGTCGTCTTGTAGACTAAGTTTTCCTCGTCTCTTTGTGTGTTTCCCTCTTATCTGAGAGCACTTGTATTTTAGAGTAATTGTCGTTGCACGTTCATAACTTCAAAGTATTAAAGCTTATGCTTATCAGCTTTCTTCCTTGTTTCAACGCAATCGCCCTCAAACTTCAAGGTACCTTCTCTTCTCCTCAGTTTTTACTCAATTATTTATCGTATTTTTATTACGTTGACTCGGAATGTAGTGTTTCTTTGACTTCGAGAAAGAGAAATGGTGTATGAATTGTATTCATTCCCGTGTCAATGGGGTTTTGAGTCAGGAATCATCATTCTGAGTGATCATTTAAAAATGGACTGATGCCTTCTCTTGTCTTGACGAAGGAAAAAAATAGATGATGTCAGTCAGAGGAGGAAACGTGTCGATCGCTTTGGCAAAACATCCCGGGAGACAACTGGTTATGACCCTAGTGAAACTGACATTATTTATCATATGGAGTGCCAAGGGCAACATGATGTTGTGTCATGGATCAATACTGGTGACCATCATAGAGCTGACGTATTGGCCTGAAGAAGTTTTAGATTAATAGAGTTGACCAATGCTAATAGGTACCATTGGATAGCCGCTAAAATAGTTGTGACTCCTCGTGGCTTTTTTTAAAAATGATTTTTATAGTGTAACATAATTTGGTGTGAAAAAATTTACAAAGAAAGTTTTTATAAAAACTTCAAATGAAATTTTGATTTGGATAGTTATTCTTAAAATGTTATTTTAGATATTTCACCACTTGAAACTTTTTTTGGATATCAAAATTTTAAAAAATCACTTAATTTTGAAACTATTTCAATAGTTTTTCATAAAAATCATTTTTGAAATACAATTTTTTTTTTAAATTGCGATTTCGACTATGTTTTGATCTTCAACAATATATATTTATGTTATAAAATGTCAAAATTAGTTTTCGATTTACAAAAAATAAATATAAAAAAACTTATAATATTTTAAAAAACGGATTTTCAAATTTCATTTTTGAAAATACAAAGAAAAATCTATTTTTCTTAAAACTAAAACAAACATGTCCCATATGTGGTGCACAATTTATTGGTATCTTATTATTAACTCCAACATGGCACTTATGCAAGTTACAAATTATTACCATTCCTTTTCTAAGAATTAGATAGTCTAGTCTCTCCTAAATCAGCTCAAATGGCAACCGGGGTGATTGTTATTAGCTGAGGTTTTCTTAATCTTATATAGTGCAAAGAATTTTATGAAAAACCGAAAAAATGCTCCTTTGATTTCGAAAATATATTTTTGGACGCACCCTTTACATCACACACAAACGAGCAAATTTGGTTACACCTTGCAGTCAAATAATTTTTTTTCGAAGATACATTTCTGGGAGTTTGATAAAATAAATTTCAAATTAAACATTATAGGGAGAAATCCGGAGATGTACATCTGGTATATTTAAGCAGAAATTTGTAATACTGTCACCTTTGCATGTCAGATTATTCTAGAGATGCATCTCTGGAAAAATTAAATGTGAAATTGCTAAAAACAGCCACCTGCACGATCTGAGTTTATTTTCATTTTTCCCTAAACTCTCTCCGAAAATTCATTCATTCTCAATAAAGTTTTTCACTCCAAATCTTCATTCTTATGTTTCATCAAATCAAAAGGAGTTAAAGGAGTCGAAAATTAAGGTAAAGTCCAATCATTCCAACCCTCATTACTCACATTAATTTGGTTTCAAAACAAAAAATGTCACGCAATTACCAAAAGTATATTTCCGGAATCTCTATGAATTCATCCGAATATGCATTTTCGGAAACTGTCTGTGTTGATTTTCCAACAATTTGTTTTCTGTTACTTATTTTATGTTTTGTTTTGATTGGGTATGGTGCATCCCGATGCTATCCCCAAACCTATTGTGTCACAGGATGCTTCACCTATAGTAGTGAAGGTGGTTGATATTAGGAACCATTTTAAAAATGAACAAGAGTATGAATTTCGTGATCACATGCTGCAATGAATTTGTACAGCGACATTTAAAATGGGGTTTGGTGTTGTGATCAGAAGATCCGGTAATGGTTCAGATAGAAGAAGTAAATTTGTGACATTGACATGCGAAAGAAGTGAGAAATATATACCTCATCTCCAGTATTTCAAACGAGAAGATACCGGTTCAAGAAAATGTGAGTGTCTATTTAAGGATGAAGTAACAGTAAGAGATATATTTTGACTAATCATCCTGATTCTATAAAGTTGTTCGACACATTTTCCACTGTGCTCATAATTGATTCAACGTATAAGACCAATACGTGCATGCTTCCATTATTAGAAATTGTTGGTGTTATGTATACAGAGAAGACATATTATGTCGATTTTGCATTTCTATAGTGCAAAAAAATGACAACTTTGCTTGGACTTTAGAAGTGTGTCGGTCAATGTGAAAAGACCAAGAAGAAATGTCGAAATTCACTGTTACTGACCGCGATACCGCTTTAATGAATTCTGTTGCAAAGGTATTTCCTACTTCTTATGCATTACTTTGTAGGTAACACATTATAAAGAATGTGAGAAATCGGGTTAAACCCATGGTAGACAAAACAGGTAGAGGTTGATGATAAAAAAATAGTCAATGTGGGCGTTATTGTGGAGAAAATTATTATGGAATGTTATAATATATGCTTCTACAAAATAGCTATATGTTAGATGTTGTTATACATTTTAAGGTGTGCGATACAATTTCGAAACGTGTCCTTGTACAAGATAGAGTTTATAAGGTCCATATTTGTCTCCACTACTATAAATATAGATCACTTGCCATTGTGTTTCATACCAAAACACAACATCATTTGATATGTTGGAAATGTTTACTTTAAGATCGCTGAGTACACCCCTCTTGAAGATCTGCAATACACACTGCAGAAGCTTCTACCATATGGCGACAATCACAAAATAATGAAGATCGAGTACCGCTCGCCATCCGTTGACAAAGAAGAGAAGCTTGAGTTCAGCAATTATGAGCTAAAGACTATCGCTTATTTAAGGGCTATATGGAGAACCTTTTTCTGTTTAGAATCAAAATTTCTGATCGAGTTGGATGCGACTGTTTCGAGATCGACCGATGATATTATCAAGATGTTACAACGTCCACCTAAATATTAAAGTATAATGTTTGATATATATTAACATCCCTTATGTATTGTTGATTTTATGATATCAATGGTATTTTCATCTTGCCAAATTGTTTTTCCATTTTGTTTTTCTGTTTCTACTTCGTAACATTATGAAAATATACCTCCGAAAGTTTTACGTAAATACATTTCCGAAATAATTGATATTTCAGTTCACGCTTGGTGCATCTGAAAATACATCTCTAAAACCTGATGGCGTTATAATATTTTCAAGCGGTGCACTAAAAAATTATGGGGAACATTAAGAAATCCCCTTATTAGTTATTCTTATACTATTTGAATACATTTAGGCCTAAATTGTAGACCAGCCTTTATCTTGTACTTTTTTTATCATAAAGCCTTTATCTTGTACTTTTTTTATCATAAATTCAAAAAGCTATATAGTGTGATTGTAATATTTTAGGCCTTTTCTTAGCCTAAAAGGCGTGTCAGCATTCGTGTTGGTATCAAACATTTACACCGACACTTATAATTACGTTTAATTTATTTATTTTTTTAAATTATTACTGATGTTGTTGTGTCCGTGCTTCAATAGAGTGATTGACACAATTGCAAAAGGACAGACAAATTATAGGAAATAAGGATGCAGAACCATCCGTTCATAATACAGAGCAACCAAAACTACAAATAAGGCAAAGATTTAGATTCAAAACAATCAATAAATTTTCATGTCACAATAATGTTACATCACACGTTCAGGTAAAAGAAAATTTGGGCAATTTGCCCCCGTTCCTTTGGAACTTTTACAGGAAAACTTTGTTTCCAAGTTCCCGAAAAATGACAACAACAAAAATTACATTAGGGTTGGAGAATGATTAAAAATAAAAACATATAGACAATACAATAACCTCAAAGAATTAATCCTTCCTGCACATATGGAGGCTTGTTTTACTAGTGACTAACAAACCTATAGTTGACAGTCTGGTAACGTCATGTTAAATGACACCCCTGCTTGGCATGTATGCCACCAAGCCAGTCTGAAAACTATTGTCTTTTTGTCAATTACGACAAAATATTGACGTTTAAAAAGACACAGCAAAACCTGGTGCAAGAATAAAATTCAGCCACAATTTAGTAAGTTGGTAATAAAAATAAAAGGTAGAACAAAAATTAGATATTAAACATCAAAATGAAAACTGAAAAAATAAAACACAATAAACCAATTAGAAAACAAAACAAGGAAATTATTACTGGACTTCCTTTTAGGTTAATCACAAACAACGACCCAAAAATGATAATCAATATTGAGATGCTGACTACTACTTATAATGTAACCCAAAAATGATATTCAATCTTGAGATGTTGACTACTCCTTATAATACTGATATTGCTTTTTCTCCCCTCTTTTCACAAAACACAAACACACACAAGAAATTCATTAAGCTCTGCAATAATGCAGGTTAAAATTCAACAAGTTCTTAAGATCATCCATCAGGTAGCACCCAATTTCTAATATTGTATTAACTATTAAAGCTTGAGTGTGAAGATTTTTTTAAGTAAATGACAAGTACTCGGCTAAAGCTAACTCTAAGTGCAATGCAAGCAAGCCATTTAAATAAAATATGAAAAAATTTAGTAGTTCTTTTTCTTTTGTCTAAGTTCAGCATTGCATAATTTACAAACCTTAGTGAAAGCCTCCTCCCGTCCAGGCAGAACCTGACGTCCCATTATGACCATAAGATTTATCATCAAATCCATCATCATCTTTGGCATCATCCCAGCCAGCCCAATCATCATTTTTACGGGGAGCTGATCCTTTAGCTGGTTGTACTTCCTTCCTTGTATCTTGGCTGTCCCAATCATCCCACGAGTTTGAGCTTGAGTGATAAGTATTAGTTTGTCCACCTGATGAGGGTTGTCCTTCTCTGGTAGAAGAATTCCAGCCTCTATTCTCTTGATTGAAATCATGCCTATTATTCTCATTTCGCTGCCAGTTATCAGAATTCTCATTTGGGTAATCTTTGGCAAACTCCTCAACTTTTTGTGAGGCCAATGCCATGACCCCTTTCATTATACCCCATGTCCTTTGTCCAATTTCCGATGTCTTCTGAGTTACAATATTGACAGTTTCATTGACCTTGTGATCATAACCACCGTCCTTCACCTGAAAGGGACAATATAATTAATCGGGCAAAGGATAACTGCCAATGGGGAACAACGAAATTTCTGAAAGAAGTGTGATAAGCAATCAACTTCCATATGACAGAAAGATCACCATAAAATGAGATTTAAAAATATACATAATTTCTTCGCCTAAAAAAATATGCCTAAGCTCCAAATCTTCTCAATCCATTCCCAAACAAAAGTAACAATGAATGACAATGTAAGAAGTGAAAACCCTCAACAAAATAAGATTTCAGGAGGCTATTTGGCAAGGTAGAAAGTGTTATTTATCATTTCGAACAATGCACATCTAGTTAGCATTTAGCAAATCTGACGCTCCATCACAAACAAGAGCATTCTACATTCACTCTTGTGTCCAAAATTCCAACCTACCATTCCATAGTTCTTACCAAAAATTTCATCCCCAGTTCACACCAAGCAAAGCTCGAATTATAGTATTAACTTACTATTCGAACCAACAGCAACAACAAGAATCAAATATTTTTGTCAAAACCCCACTATTGACCAAACTAGGCACAAAATGTAGACAGACATAATCTGATTTGATATTGGGCAGGACAGTTTTCCTTTTTCAAAACTGCAATATTTTATACAAATTAAAGTAATTAATTTCACAACAAAAAAAAAAGCTCTTAAAAATAACAACTGGTGGGATTTAGAGGAAATATGTATTTTAAGTGACAAGTTTTTCAGCCATAGTTAAACAAACCAAACTATGGAAGGTGACACATGGAAAGGATTTAATTTCCAATATGTGATACTTGATAGAGAGAAAACAGTAAAGGTGGCTCTCATTTTCAACATCAATTATTTTTTCTGTATCAAGCAAGTTCAGAATGTTTTGAATCTGAAATGCAGAAATATTATATTTGCAGCTGTAAGAAAGAGGCTCAGAGAATTCCTTGATTGTAGTACAATGGTGACTGTTTAGCTTTGTAATCCAAATGGACTGAGTTTGATTCTCCATTAGAGAATGTTTGGCTTACTCCCAACCCGTATCTTATTTATTTAAAGAGGCAGTCTCACCCTTACAAATGGCTCCCATAAAACATGAAGAGTAACAACAACATTACCATTATATCCTTTACAATCAATTGAGTTTACAATCATCTACCAAGAATAATTTCAACTTAAACATACGAACAAATATCAATTTTTTAATAAATAAATGTATCCAATTTTCAGAATCACGCTGCAGATCCTTGTAAAAGATACTGACATGATTTTATCTCATAAGTAAGAACGTGTTAAAAACAATATGTTATCAGACATTAATATAAAATTCAATAGCCAATAAGATTGGAAGTTATTTTATGCTCTCTTCAAATATAATCAGTATAACCTGTATTCATTATAGTTCTCAAGGAATAAAAACAAGGACGCGTAGAAATTTCATTACATATCAATAAATTATTCACACATGACACACCTAATTCGTCAATTAGTTGAGTTTGAGTTAAGGACAAACCGATCCTGAGTACCCGAGTTTGATCCCTGACAATAATATTCTTCAGTCAAGATTTACTTCCTTCCCTATCAAACTCCAAACTTCAAACTCCAGATTACCATCCCCAGCCCCCTTCCCCGAGATCCGTAGTGTTAATCACAAAATGCATCAATTCAAAATAGAGAGAAGCTAAACAAAAAACACAAAACATGTAGTAATTTTACAGAATGTAGGATCACAATTCACAAACAATGCAAATTACCTTGGCAGTGATTTCCTTGGTTGCAGACTGAGCAACCATCGACAATTTACCTATTCCCTGAAAACACACAACAGCACAGAAACACATCTCAACAAACTATAAACCATTTCCCATAAACAAAAGCGAGATTCAGAGTATAACCTCAGAAACAACAGATAAATAATCACTCTGAGGACCCATCCTCTGATTAGGAGTGGGACTAGATCCAAATCCTACATACTTCCCACCCTGCGACGGAGGAAGCCCCTCCGGTCTCGCGCCATTCTCCGCCATCTTCTTCGCGAAAAACCCTTCCTTATTAGCAGCAGAAGCCTCCAATTGCGTCCTCGTATAAATATCCTCCGTCGACTTCGACCTCGGCGACGGCGCAATCCCGCCTCCACCAAACCCCATAACATCACCGGTAGACTGATTCCTCCTAAAATCACCACCGCCGCGAGATCCATAACCACCGTCATTATCATTATCATTACCCCAATTATCATCCCAACCTCCTCCATTAGAACCAGCAGCCAGAGGCGGCTTCCCCTTACCATTACCAGATCGAGTATTAGTATTAGCATTCTCCTTAACAACCGGCGGATCGCGCCATGACCGACCTTCAGCGAGAGCCTGAATCCGATCGCGGTAGATCGAAGCAGCGTTGGAATTATACTTAGTTATAATATCCGTTTCCTTGGGAATTCCGTATTGAGAGAGAAACGAATTGAGATTGCGGTTACCACCGGCTTCCATTTTCTTGATCTGGAGATCAGACCATGAGTCCATTGTTACAGATCGGACGAAGGAGATGTGAACGCCGAGGCCGCGGTGTTTGCCGGAGCATTCTAGACACATGAAGACGCCGTAGGAGACGGAGGCCCATTGGGGATTCTTTTGGGAACAGTCGACGCAGATCTTGTTTGAGGCTTCTGATTGAAGCTCACGGAGCCGGCGCGCCGCCGCCATGATTTGATGAGTTTGATTGAAATTGAGTAGTGGGAGGAAAATATGAGGGAAGATACGAATGAGATTTTTGTGTTTGGGAATGGGAAATGGGAAATGGGGAGGAAAGATGTTTTGGAGAGGTGAATCGCCGACACCGTTAAAATGGAAGGGGGTTATTGCTTGCTGACTTGGAGCGCTCTATGTTCCTGGTTTTTTATTTAATAAGTAAAAAAGCCAAAAACACTTTTTTGACGGGAATTTAAGTAGTAACTTAAATTATTTTCAAATTCTATATTTTAGGTAAATGAATTCCATCGTGAATTTCCTAGGTGACACTATATAATATAATTCCTCCGATTTCAAATATAAACAAATTTGTAAAAAAGTTTACTCTTTAAAGAGGATGTTTCAATGTATTTAATTCTTACTCTCTTTTTAATTTTACCCCTTTTTTATTTTGAAAATTGTTGCAAACAATTAAAATGTAAAAAATTGTTGGGATATATTTGGAATAGTGACATTGAATGTAATAAATATTAATTTTTTTTCTTACATTTAAGACCATACATTTTGTTCCTTATGAAACTCGAAGGAGTAAACTCTAACTCCACTCTTTGAGTCTCTTTTGCATTATATGCGTTGTCAAAAATGTCTTCCTGTTTTCGTAGATGTATTTGTGAAAGTATTTTTTGTTTCAAAGTTCATTTGTTCCGTAGGGGCATCTACGGAAGACTTCCAGTGACGCATCTACGAAAACATTTGATTTTATATTCGCATCAGACTCTTCTCCTCCCTGGTTCTTCATATCTTCAAACTCTTTCAACCTCAAAAATCAAAATTCACCAAAGTTGTTTTTTATCTCTCGAGTTCGGCGGTAAACGTGTTCATCAATGATCAACACATTCCAACAACTTTAAAACTCAATTTAATCGATAACTATTCGACTTTTCGAGTTATTTTAGAGTATTTCCTGTAATAGAGTTTGAATACACTTTTAGGTGTAGAAATCATTAGTTAGTTTTAGAGACAATGTAGGTAATTTTTTATGTGTAAAACGGACAATCATGCCACCAAAATGGTTTTTTTTTAGTGGTTGGAACAGTGACAGACGTCATTGTTGCCAGTTCGACCATCACTGTTCGTTATCTTCTAGAGCGCCTCATGCCGCAGTTCGGGTACTATCTGACTATACATCGTCACCTTTTTGTCTTCGCTCTTATCGCCATGACCTGTCGACAAATAGATGAGGTCTTTGCAGACTTTGAGCATCACATGGTTCCTGACGAGGCTCGGACGACTAGATCAGAGAAAGGCTAGAGTTGCACCGATGAGTACATCACTTGGTACTTAACGGTGTCACACCCATATATGATCCCCACTGTAGCATGATCACCACCCAGACCAGCCCATGAAGAGATCTTGCAGACTCATCAGTCACAGTTGAATTACACTGACAATGTTCTTCCTCGCTGTCGTGAGATACTTGACATGGCGCAGCCAGGCATTGCTGATGGTTTCTTTCTTGAGGGGTCTCATCACATGTGTATATTGGAAGGTATCGTGGGGGTGGCAGAGGAACTTTTTTTATCATCGATATCGTGCCAGGACAAGTGGGGCACTTGACGGTAGAGGCAGAGTAGCCAGCAGACGATGTGGTGGACGCAGAGGCGCCAAAGACAGAGGAGAGGTTGAGGATATTGTCCGGCACACACAGTAGTGATGCCTATGATTTTATTGATGTCTGAATTTTGATTATATTTATGTACTTTATTTTGATTATGTATATGACACTATTTGGATGATTTATACAATGTATTATAATTTGATGTTCCATTTATGTAAAAAAAATTAGAGTTTTGGAGATGTAGTTGATTTAAAATATAACAGAAGGTTCAGTTGGTACATTTACGGAAAATTATGTTTTTAACTTTTTCTGTAGATACATCTACGGAAGTTTTACTGAACTGCATTAATTTGAATTTTCCCAACGTTCACTATGTTTTTAACTCTTCCGTCGATGTACCTACGGAAAAAACCAAATTTTGTTTCAAAAAAAGTACTTTCGGATGTGCATCTACGGAAACAAGGGGCATAATTGAAATTTTGTCAGTACCTAAGAGTATAAAGGGTTGCATTGAGATATTCTCCTATATAATGCAAAGTTTTATATTTATTTGGACATCATTATATTAATTAATAAATTAAGTTAGTTTCTCCAAAAGTATATTTGCGGTTTAAGTTGATTTTGATCTTATAATGATATGAGCCCAACCCACTACAAATATTTTTAAAAAATGGCCTATAAGGCTTCACTTGAGTAATGAGCAAAATATTTAGTCAACTAAATTGATTTAGGAATGTAAATTTGTTTTCGTTAGTAGGGATCTCATCGAGGATTTCCTTGTTTGGAGCTTTAAAGATAGAAAATTTTTCTGCAAGGACGAGGATGGGCAATAAAGCTCCTTTGAAGGTATTTGAGGACGGGGGCAGCCAACATACCCTCGTCCCGTAGAGTCCTCGCTCCCGTTTAGAATATCAAAATATCCTTAATTTATATATAAATTTAAATTTTTATGTAAGTTTATTTGTGATTTCTAATTTAAAACAATATAGTTTATTTGTCATTTTATATAATTTATTTTATAAACAAGTTTGAAAGTTTGGTGGTCGTGATTTTCAAGAGTATAAATTAAATATTATTAAAAACATATATTTATCTTAGAGTAATTTCTTGATTTCTCGTGGTTAGTTTTTGTATTTTTTACTATTAATTCGGTTTAAAATAGTAAATAAAATTTTATGTTTATGGATCTCCATAAGAATCTTAGAGATCCGTGAGAATCCGCGGAGACGGGAATGAGAGACAAAATTTCCATGTGGAGGAAATCCGAGATGGGGATGAGGAATAAATTCAAGGGTGGGGATTAAGATGGGAATTTATTCCCCGCACCCGCCTCAACCCATTGACATCCCTAAATTAGTCTCTATAATGATTGATTTATATTGATCTTTAAATTAATTGCTAAATATACTTTTTTTTGACAGAAAATAAATGATATTCATTCATTCAAATCGATAGAGTACATCGTTGCAATACAAATTCAAAATCGCCAAAAACAAAAAGGATGAATCTGCGAACAAATCCACAGCATCCATGTTAATAGCATAAAACGGCAAATTGCATATGCCTACAAATATTAATGTATTGACTGTATTGAGATGTCCAAAATATTCATGCTTCCGGATCTGTAGCGTTGACGGCACCAAAGTCATTGATTGAATCTACACTAGATCGAAACTAATCTTTCAACCTGAAACAAATGAACGCCGCACAAAAACGGAAAAACAAAATACCCGCACAAAGACGAGAAATCAAAATACACCACAGAAATATGGGAAATCAAAACAAACGATGACCCACAAAATCACAAAAAAGACAAAATATACTAAATATACTTTTTAATAACTTAATTTTTAGACAATCAATATTAAACGTATTTGGAGTCATTGTATAAATGTCACACCTAGTAATAAAGTTCGAGAATTATTCTTCTCACCTTAAGGGTTGCTCACACACTCTAGTGAAAAATCAAAATTATTCCTAAAATACGGATATAGACTTTCGAACGCACCTCATTCACACACAATTTATTCATTATTGAGTCAAACCCTAATTTTATGTCAAAAATTAATACGAAAATACATTTATGTATAACTTACGTAAATGAACCTCCGGGCGGGATTTTAATCAAAAACGTGTAAGACTCTTTTCCTTCCTTGTTTCTCTTTCACTCTCTCAAACCCTCTCAACTTCTCATGCTCTCTTAACTCACTTTCAAGTTTCTACTCTCAACATTCAATCAATCGAAGATCTCAACATCAAACTCACATTTGATAAGATTTTTATTTCCTTATACATTTTTTATTTCTCTATACATTTTTAGAAATTAAGAATTTGATTGTGTAATAGGTGGTTTAGAAAGGTTAATTAACTAAGAAATATGTTTGATAGATAGTTTATATGAGCAATGTGTTTTGAGAATGTTGGATTTCTAAACATTTCTGCCATTTTTTTGTTTTTTCTGAGTTGCAAGTTAATACACAAACTCACTTCCATATTCGTTCAAAATTTAATTTTCCAAAAATTCGAAAATGCATTTATGTATTTGGTTTGTTTGCATTAATTGCCTTGATTTTCATTGGGTTTCATTTGGGTTTGATTGTCTCTACTATGTATGGTTTAATTATAGGCATTATAACTCATAACCAATGTAGATTAAGGCTCGACATAGGGTCGCTACATGCATTGGTTTGTAGGAAAAAAGCCTAACTCTTGCAACCACTAGTCCAGTTCTAATTCGTTTAGTATGGAGGCCTCAACTTCTGGGGTCCATGTATCTCCAAATTTGTCTTCCCGGAGGGGGAATGTGACACCTCCTGATGCTCCGGGAGCCCCACCGGTCTAGGTTGAGGCACTTTAGGTTGAAGTCATTCTTGAGAAGTTTGGAGGAGGCACGTACGACTTACCGTTACTACCACTACATCTGAACTATGATTCTTAGCATGTGTCATACGTAGAGGTAAAATTCATTTATACTTATTCTTTAAAACACATGTGTTATAATATTTGAAGTTTCTGACAATGATTTATGAAATTCTCTAGTACAGGGTCAACTTGTTAATACTGATGTTATAACATCAGAACATGATATTAAGACAAATGTTGTGGCATTTGCTCCTGATACAGAACAATAGCATCAACCTGTATCAACTTTTGAAGAAAAATAAATCATAGAATGACAACCAGCACAAATCACAAGTTAAGACCAATGTCTCAACACAAACCATCATGTCAGAACATATGTCTTGACATCATCTGTTGACAGAACACATTTACCAAACAGAAAAGCATACATAATTCAATTGCATAATGGTAACTAACACAAAGAATTTTTAACCTAGTTAAGTGCAACAACGCCTAATTTGAGGGATACCAAGCTATGAAGGAGATCCACTATTAGCAGTACAAGTTCAAAGCCTAAACAATCTCAATTTACAACTTATCTCTTAATCACTACCCAGTGCAACTTCTACCTAGAAATCGACATCTATATATGAAAATTTAACATCTCCCTATCAATCACCGCAATGATAAACAGATAGTCCCAATCCCAGAAACTGTTTCAAATAAGTCACAATCTTAGTGACAAAAACTAATCACAAACTAGTGACAAAAGGAAGTCTTTCTCCACAGCTTCAACTAAGAACAATACTTGATCTTGCTTAGAAGCTTAAATCAAGAACAATACTCAACTCTATGCTTAAAAGCTTAAAGAGTGAGAATAACAACTTGACAAATAGTCAAGTAACAATCATACTACCATACTATCAAAAGATACATGGGTGACTTACACACAAGAGACTCTTAAAACTTCAGACCCAAGATTTCCCCTAATTTTACAATTGTTAAATTTATGAATACATTAGGTTATGGTTCTCTTTAAATAGTCTTCAGTAGTCAATGGGCTTCAAAACCTTTTCCCAATTGTTACTTAATCCACACGCTGAGGACTGCAACAAATCTGCATAAAAATCTTTTTGAATCTTAGAACAAATCTTCAAGTTTTCTAAATTGTCCAATCATCTAATTTTAAAAACTTAAATTCTGTTGGAGATTTGATTCTATAGTTCTAGATTAAATCTTCTTGACCTGAAAATATAATTGATATATATATATATATATATATATATATATATATATATATATATATATATATATATATATATGAAACAAATATCACAAAATCAAAACAAATCTGTCAAGATTTAAAACAGCTTGTACTAATGTTCTGGTTCAGCATGTCATGACATCTGTTAAAACATCTGTAGTCAATGTAAGCTCAAGGTCTGCACTATCAGTTGGATCAAGATGTTACGATATCTTGCTCAGCATCTGTCAAGAACCATGTTTTAGCAAAATTGTTACCAATTCTAAAACCATGGTGTTAATAATTTATTTTTTTGTAGTACCATGATGCTTTAAAATGCATCATTTATGGTGGGAAGATTGTGACACTGCATCAGCCTCTAGAATAATGGTTTCACATTATGATGCAACTATCTGGGTTGCAAGATTGGTTATTCTACTATTAACCATGGTATATTATCAATGTTCATTGTGAGATAGCACTCTAAGACATCATATTTTCATCTTCCACATTGTGAGATGGTCCATCACACTTGACGACGTGTCATGCCTACTACATCTTCCGATTAGGGGAATACTATTAGACCGCCACAATTATCAGAGATGAGGCACTAGAGATGATGGTGACATATTTGGAAGTTAACCTAGGGAATTCCACTTAAGAAGATATAATTCTTGTGGGTGTCATGCTAGGTTTGGATTCCTGAAGAGGATGTCTGCACAACAGCTGACAGCACTAGAGCAGGCCAATGGTGATAATGAGTAGGTTATGCAACATAAATCATATGCATTGAGAGCATACTTGTTGTACTTTATTGGCACGTCCATGTTTGTGGACAAGAGTGCATATTACATAGATGTGGTTTACCTCAGATACTTCACTGACTTGGAGAGGATTCATGAGTACAGATGAGGAACCACATGTTTGATCTACATATACTCCAAGTTAGTTGAAGGTTGTATATGGAAGACCAAACATATAATAGCTAGTTGTACACTGTTAACGGTAATATATTTGCATACTTTACAATTTTTGTACCATTTCACAACATTTGTGTTATGCCATTACTAATAATTCATATATACCATTTTCAAGCATGGATCCTCCAGCACGTCCCAAGCATATTCGATTGGTCATATGTTGATACCTATAGTGAGGATATGCCATGTGCTAGTGCATTAGTCCCGCTTATATGGAATCAAGCAACCGAGCACTTTAGAGTGTGTCTTGAACCCACACTGGGAGATGATATACACTTCTAGTCGTATCATGATCACCGTCAAACATGTTCCTTGGAAGACATAGCCTTATACTCTTAACGCTTAGCTTGTGGATCACGTCTGATGTATCCACATTTGCTTAAGCACGTCATGCACCAGTTCTCATATATACAACTTGTTTTAATAGACCCCCTCGGTTTTGCTCCCCCTGATATGGTTTGTAGGGATGTATATGCCATGTATGAGGTTTTCTTAATCATCTGGTACCAGATGAAGCACGAGGTATTGTAGCTCCTAGCGACTAGAGTTGTGCATACGAATATGTTCATTGGTGTTCCATAGTGCCACATTCTTATATGACGTCGAATGCTTTGGGAGATTCATCTAGGCCAACTCATCAGGAGATATTATACAAGGAGTAAACTATGGTAGATCGTGTTGTTAATGTGCTGTCTGCATGTTGTTGTATTATGGATCTTGTGCGAGTGGGTATAAATAAAGGAGTTTTTCTAGAAGGTTCTCGAGATAGGAACATTGTAGATGTCATTCATATTGACATTTCTACAAAAAATACATTTCACCTCGAATGCAAAATGCATCTAACCTCAGCTATAAAAGCGAGGTAACAGAGGGCGTCATGAAAAGTTGTCACTTTAACCCTTGATTTTTAAAACACCAAGAGGAAAAGTTATCTGCACATGGGTTCGAATTCCAGCATCTATACTTTTATTATTTTCAAAAATATCGCATCATACCTCTTTGGTTTAAGCGTATAACCGAGGGGCAAGATAAATTTATTTTAAAAAAACTCGTTACAAACTATCAAACAAAATAGCCATTCGCTCATAGTCGTTGGAGCATTAACCCCACGTGCCCCATGTAGAGCACGTGGTCAACTGCCCGCCGGATGATTTGGTCTTCCTTCGAATCCTACGAAAAATCCATCCAGGATGGGCGTCACGTGCTAATTCTGCCTTACCACATAGGATCCTGGTAGTCTCCCATTTTGGGTCTCCAATAATCCAACCCAAAATGACAGATCTTGACCCAACGTTGGGGGCTATAAATACCCTCTTTCACAAGAGGGTCGGATAATTCATTCATTCTCACTTTACTCACTTGCTTTCACTCAGAACCTTACTTTGGCATCGAAGTGTATTGCAGGTACCCCCCCATCTTCTTTGGACCGACCAGAAAGAAGTTCATTGGCCAAGAAGATCCTCTGATCCCGGTAAGATTAGTTACCAACTTGGGTATGGTAAATGTTGTTGGGGAAGAGGGCGGGGTGGGAAAGGTGATGGTGGTGGATGAACAGTAACACGAGGAGGAATAGTAACAGTAGGTTGTGTGGGTGAGTTGGAGAAGGTGGCTGGGTGTCTAAGGGGGTGTTAGTGGGGTTGAAATTCAGGGTAATAGGGGTTGTAAAGGAAATAGAATAAGGGTTTTGTGTGATACCTGAGGAGCTTGCTCCTAAGTGAATAGTAGCAGTATGCTGTTGTTTCTTTTGATTTGCAATTTTGTTCAAAATGGACATGATATACTCATATCTAAAATCTGCAATATGTTTGTCATTATCTAATCTAGTATGAATTTGTCCCACATGAAGCTCCAAATATGCAGTAGCTTTATCAAACCTCTCATCCATTTGTTATTGGGTTTGAGTCATAGCATTATCGAGGTGAAGGTTGGTTGTTTGGACAACTTCCTCTACAAGTTCTCTAAAGGAAGGGTTGGTAAGTTTATGAGGAGCCATGGAAGGGTTGAAGATCAATAATGAAAGCACCAATGATAGATTTAAGTAAGAATAAATTCAGATCTAAGCTAACAAAGAAAGATAAACTTAAAACAACTTGAATTGTTTTTTTCATAAACTTCAACAAGACAAACTATGATTTATCTGAATTCTAATGGGCCCGAGCATTGTTAAAATTAAAGAAGACATAAAGTAATAAATACTATTAATTGCACCTCTCCTAATAGCGGTAAAAATCCTTAAGCCAAACTAATTTCTTCTTTATTATATTGGGCGTTAAGTCTTCCTTCTTATGAGTTAGCATAAGAACAATTCCCACACTATGGTTCTTTAAAATTGATTTTATTTGTTTATTTTATTTTATAAAATTGATTTTATTTATTGATTTTATTTTATAAAGTTGATTTTATTTTATAAAGTTGATTTTATTTTATAAAGTTGATTTTATTTATTTATTTTATAAAGTTGATTTTATTTATTTATTTTATAAAGTTGATTTTATTTATTTATTTTATAAAGTCGATTTTATTTATTTATTTTATAAAGTTGATTTTATTTATTTATTTTATAAAATTATACCAAAAACAATGAATTTTACCTATCAAAGCACAAATTTAATTTATGATAGAAGGAACTGGTTTCTTGCTTATTGAGTTGAGATCCACACCAACAAATAGAATCGGAAACAAATTAAAATTGACATTTTTATTATTTTGGAGATTTATGCTTTGATTTTGGCTAAAGGTTCAGTGAACGAGTTCAGAAACTAGAATCCTTAAAATATGTTATGTTTATATTATAGAGAAAATCCTTAAAATATGTTATGTTTATATTATAGAGAAAAAGGATGGTGCACTAACGGTGTAAATTATTTTTACACTATCAACTAATGACAACCATGTAAAGCACCAAGTCATACTATAAAATTTAAAATAATTTTATTATTTGGCACTTTAAAATATTTTGATTGGATGTTTGTGTAAACAAATTTTACACTGACAGTGTACTACCATTAACCTCTATATTATAATAGTGAAAAATTAATATATCTAAATAGCATACAAATATTTCTTAGATATAAAAAATTACAATTGCATCAAATAAATAATAGTGAAAAATTAATATATCTAATAGCATAGAAAATTATAGATTGAATAAAATGATCACAATTCACACCGAATTTAATGTGAAGGCCATTTAAAAGCGCCTTAAATTCCTAACACTCAAGAGCAGTCAGTTCAGCTATCATTAATTGGCAAAAAAAAAATGCAAATTAAAAAGGGCCCAACCGGGTTCGAACCGGTGACCTCTTGATCTGCAGTCAAATGCTCTACCACTGAGCTATGGACCCGAGGTGCTGATTTTGTGAACCAACGGTTATTTATTCAAGTTTTATAATATGCCCTTGAATTGCAATTGTAGTGTTGCTGTTGTTTCTTCAGCTGCTATTGTAGTTCTTACTTATGTTTCCTCTATCTGAATTCAACTTCCTCATTGTATCAGATATACATACATATATGCCTCTCCCAAAGATCCAAATCCATCACTCTTTTTCAAATCCAAAACTAGAGACAACTTCTTGCCTAGAGGACAAAAGCAAAAGAATGGCATATGGTTATGGTGCATAGTTGTGATTATGCAATTAGTCAAGCTAAGATACTATTTGGAACTAAATATATATATTTTTTAATATTCTCTTGTTGTAACTCAACTTGAGTTTGTATTTTTCTTAAAAAATGCTCATCTGTTGAGTGTTTCTTCTTGTTAATTTGATCTTGGATTTAATAGGGAAATCAGTTTCACATGTTATTTTTTATTTGGTGTGAATTTTCTAGAAATATAGGTCTTGTACTGATATATATGGCTTTATTTATATTATTTATTGATGAACTTTGGACAAGATACCAAATGTATGTCAAGTAATAATATTTTTTAAGTCTGTATATGTAGCAATTGTTTTAATTTCTAAATAATTGTTATTTTGCTTAAATTGTGTAATTGTAATAAAGGGGATATGCAGAGCATATAATTGACAAATATGAAATTAAAATATTTTTGATTAAAAATGATTAGGTCTTTTCTAAATCTTCTATATCATTTCTTAATAATTTTGTCTAACCACTGCAATTAAATCCTTATTTACTATTGCGATGTATCAACAAAATTAGTAACACGTAATCTTTTGGTGCACAACAATCTTCTTTGATCACAATTCATAAGACATGTCTTAGGTGAATTCATGATTGAAGAAGGATTTATAGCACACTAATTTCTAATGACACAACTCAAATAACACCTTATGGCTAGATTTTCTTACACGGATATTGGTTGTGAAATTCCATCACAATTTGGTATAATTTTGGCAGATGAGTTGAATACAAATCACACCACAATTTGATGTATTTTTGGCGTGATTTAAGCAACCCAATTCTTCTCGATTTGAATGATGAATTCGTGCCACGATTCTCCCTTATTGTGAGACAATTTGTGTTGGAAATTTCTTTCACTCTTCAAGTTCTTGTGTCGTGTTATAGCTTTGCTTCTTTTTGTCATTGTAACCAACACCATGTGTGAATATTCTAGAGTTGTCTAGTTAGAATGGTTTGATGTGAATTGATACTTTTCACATTATTCTTGATTCTTGTGATAATTTACTACAATTAGGGATGATAATTTATTACAATTTGTATATATTTTGGTGTAATTCAATAGTTTAATCTGGCTGTATTGTAAACTATCTAAGTATACTTGCATAACATCACATCAACAAGCATAATCTCTTTTACGCAAACCTTGCTTCTTCCACGCAAAATATTTTGTTTTTGAAACTCTGATAAAAATCTTTGTCAAATGAAAGTTTTACTTTTGGAGGTATATTCACCCCATCTAGACCATTATTAGCCTATATTATCACCGAACAATTGCCTTCAGAGTTGGTATTTTGATCAGGTCTAAGCGACTCAAAAGTTTGAGAATATGAGTGACGAGGATCTGAAGGGAGCATACAATAGAGCACCACTTTTTTAAGGCAAAAAGTATGCTTATTAAAAGGAGAATGTGTATGTACACTTAACATCAGTTGAGAAATATCTATAGGTAGCAATCACCGACGGGCCTTTTGTCCCTACAAACAAAGTTGATGATTCTATTAAACTCCCAAAAGACTCGAGTGATGAAGAAACCAAAAATGCTTCATATGATTTGAATACTTATCTCTGCATTAAGTGTTAAACTACATTACTATATCTCGCATCATAAAAGTGTGCAAACTATGCTGAATGCTTTTCAAGTCCTTTACGAAGGAACTAAAGACGTCAAAGATTCTAAAATCAATATGTTGACAGAGGAATACAAAAGGGTTTAGTAAAATGCATGAGGATTCTCTAAGTGCCTTTAAGAAAATTTCTCTTCATAAAAAAAACTCATTTTAAAACTTGAAAAGGAGATGCTTTAGATTTCTTGAAGGAAGAGCATGCATTTCTTGTAGAATAGAGTTTTAATACTTTTGATACTTTAATTGGATACATTATGTAAAGCACAACATTCCTTATGTTGTGCTGAATTGAAATAACTAGGTAATTAGCTAGAATAAACCCTAATTACCGTTTTATATCTGAACTTAGTGTTAGCTAAGGATGGAAGAAATCATCCTATGGGATGGAATACGTAGTTGACTACTATCAAATGTTAGTATCATAATTAGTGGGCTTATGGTTACGCGATGTTTTAAATTTCGCAGGGCAAACCTGGATTAATCATATCTAGTATAGGTGAATCCTGGACATGTGACACTCTTATGATTTTATTATATTCATAAAGAGTGGGACTGGAAGGGCATACGGGGTGACGACCTTAATGACATATGTCTAGTTATATGACTATCGCACATATAGGATATGGGTGGATGTTCGTTGTCTGACGTTGGGTGGTTCACTTATGTGAATGGCTTCGGAGTATGACCCCTATATGAGTGTTACTAGACGTATATAGCACTGTAGTATCTCTATTAGGGATAAGATACATGATTTATCGCTTTAGTCAAGTGCGGGATTTATGATGATCCAAGTCTCGACGTATAGTTCTTGATGTATGCTCGTGAAACACCAACACAAGTTTCCATGAGATAGAGTAGGACAATTAATTATTCGTACCCCACACATGACAGTTGAGAACTACCAGTGCAATTCATTGTCTACGAGCTACAAGGAACATTTACACTCCTGACTCATGTTTCAGATGTTGGGGATTATGTGCAACTTAGCTTCTGTGGATGGCAGTGGGATATAATGAATCCATTTGATATGCTTATGAGATGACCTTGCTTGGTTATGTCTGTATGAGTCATGTAGAAGTTATATGGTTGGCAACACTTTGTTTATTTTGATAGAGTCTTAGTGAGTCACAATGCTTAAATGTCTGAGTTATGGTTTAAGTAAAATCACTACATCTCTATCGACTTAGTATATGCTTGTCTCGTTATCGGTTGGCGGACCACTGTGGGATATGTATGTTATTCCATTATGTGAATCAAGTATGTGAGACTAAATGGATGTCCCTAAGTGAGATGATTGTGAGGTATTTAGTCAGTACTCTTTCGCGAAGATGAGTGTGAGATGCCTTGATGCACTTTTCAAGTAGGCCTTGACTTGGGTAAAAGGGTAATGAGAAATTATGTGGTTTAGATCAGAAACCCCCACTGAGATTAGTATCTCATGGCATGCTGTTTTATTATATTTTTCAGGTAAATAAGTTTCATATTGGAATTGCAACTGTGGAATTGGCACTGAGAACTCGTTGGAGCACATTTTCGTTGTGTTGAAGATTTTGTCTAATTATCAACGTGCTAGTCATTTTGATTGTAGTATTGTTGTAAAATTTTAATCTAGTCCACATATAAATATTTACAATAATGTAACTAATACCAATTATTAATGTAGTTATTATAGTTGCGATCACTATTGGCGGATGGACCGTTTTTGGAGCAATGTATACCTTTAGTGGTACACCTTCTCAAGTTCTAACAGAAGTAAAAAATCTTAAATCATCTTATCCTTACACCTCGAGCTCCCACAGTTCAGGTTATGCTTTAGCTCTATATCATCTACTAAGAGATTGTCATCAGACTCATATTTTAAAGCTATTATGTATCAGTCGATTGTGGTTTAGCACTTCTTTATCATATTTTGGTTAGTCTTTGCACTTCTATTAGATATTGCTTGCAGGATAGTGTTTTTACACCTATGTGTGCTTCTAATAAATAATTGCACTTCTAATAAATAATTACATTTTAGATACAAAATTCTTATTTTAAAATAATAAAATTTATGTTTTTTTCACGGATCATTATTAATAAAATTTCTCTTTTTCTCACGTGACACTATCGGTAAAATACACATTTTATTTTAATTAACAATTCTTATTTTAAAATAATAAAATTTATGTTTTTACACCTATTTCTCTTTTTTTCATGGGGAACTATCAATAAAATATGTATTTTATTTTAATTAATAATTGCATTTATTTGCTACACAAAATTCTTATTTTAAAATGTTAAAATTTTTCTTTTTCTTATGGGTCACTATCAGCAAAATACCTATTTTATTTTAATTAATAATTATCTCTATTTGAGGCACAAAAATTTTATTTTTAAATGTTAATTTTTTTCTTTTCTTTTCCCATTTTACAGACTCTTTTTTTTTTGTACTAGATAAATATTCGTGCGTCAGCACAGATAAATTTATTTAATACGATATACATTTTATTTAAATATACATGTAAATTTAAAATGAGTTTTTTAATTATAAAATGAATAATGATAATATAAACTCAATTGTGTTAGATAATCATATAAAAAGTACAAAAAAAAGGCTCGTAAAATAGAGAAAGGAAAAAAATAAAAGAAAATTGTCATTTGAAAATAAGAATTGTGTGCCTCAAATAAATGTAGTTGTTAATAAAAAAATAGGTATTTACTGATAGTGGAACGTGAGAAAAAGAAAATTTTTAACATTTGAAAATAAGAATTTTGTGTTTTAAATAAAGATAATTGTTAATTAAAATAAAATAGGTATTTTGTTGACAGTGACCTGTGAGAAAAAGAGAAATTTGACATATGATGATGTATGTTTGATAGAATTGTGGTGATACTGAAATGTCTGAGGCATGTTATGTAGAAATTGATAAATAAATATATATTGTGTGTGGATGCCTTGTTCAGATTTGCCTATGATGATGTATGTTTAATAGAATTGTGGGGATACTGAAATGTCTGAGGCATGTTGTGTAAGAATTGATAAATAAATGTATATTGTGGATGCCTTGTTCAGATTTGCCTATGATGATGTATGTTTGATAGAAGTGTGGTATAATAGTGCATAAGATGTAATTAAAATACCTTGTGAGTTGTGGTCTAATCTGTTTCTTGTTGACATGAGAATTTAATTGTATCTATGACTTATTAGATTATCTCCTTGTGAATTTAAATGTATCAGTGGTCTGTTATGTTACCTGCCGGCCAATGATGAAAATTAATTCTGAGGCATGATATGTTGCCTTTTGAATTATATATGAGGGCAATGTTGTTACCTTATATTCTACATTTGTCTATTAGGTATAAAATGATATTCATCGAATGGGTGTATCCCTTCTTGTATCCAAATCCAACCCAAGCTACGACCTATGAACAAGAGTTAGCATCCAAATTAAATTCCCTCTTCCAATTGTACCAAGATGCCTATGGTACTACAAATGATGAGATTGCCCATGTATATGAAATTCAAGAAGTATGATCTAGTTCTGGTTTAGGAATGAGAAGTTTGAGATGTTTTTAGAAACTGTTGTAGGTAACACTAATTCAAAATCTGATCTTGAATTATATCTCGAGGAGCGTCCCTTGAAAGTTCCCCCCAAAGCCAAATTTGATGTTTTAACACGGTGAATGGGGAATGAAGCCAAGTATCCTATTCTTAGTAAATTGGCAAAGGATATCCTAACCGTTCCAATTACTACAGTTGCTTCAGAAGCAACTTTTAGTGCTAGAAAAAGGGTTATTAATTCGAAACGAGCATCAATGAAAACTACGACAGTTGAAATAGTAGTTTGTGGGGGTGATTGGATGAAGGAGAAGTATGAGATTAAGAAGGGCTGCACTGCTTCTGTTGTAAGTAAAATTTTCTTTTGTATTTAATTTTATTCTGTATATTGGTTAATATGTTATCTTACTACATATTTTTGATTTATAGCTTGAGGTACCACAAGATGAACCTTTGACATATCATTTTGGTGAAGATCCAAGTGTCGCTGCTTCGACAAATGCAAGTTGATGGATTTTATTTCCAATGCCAATGATGAGTTTGTTCTGAGGCATCATTTATATGTAATGCTATTTTGAAAACATAAGTTTTATAACTTATGTTTATACTGATACTTGAGTAATTAGAACTTATGTTTTGAATTGGTGTTAATGCAATATCTTTGTTGACACTTGAGTACTTGGCAATAGGATTTTAGTTGCCAATGATGACTTTGTTCTGAGGCATCATATGTAATTCTACAATTTTGATGACTTTGTTTTGATACTACTTGTAAAACATAAGTTTTAAATCTTATGTTTTAACTCATATTTGGTGTAGTAGACTAGTAAAGCATATTTTAAATGAAGCAACTTATATATCAATAACTTATATTTTACAAATTTCATCATTGTATTAAAATTTGTTTAGAAGAAATTGTGTTTATGTATCAAATTAGTATGTATCAATAAAAAAAATATTTCAAACAATCGGATGGACCAGTTACCCGGACCGAAATAGGCCAGACCGGTTCTAGACAAAAAAATGAACCAACATAGTTATGGTCCAGTTTCGAATTACCCAACTATTGATCGATCCCCAAACTGGGAACCCTGATACCCGGACCAGACCAAAAACAGGCCTAGTTATGAATAGAAGGAGATCTAAAAGCAGTTTCAACCTCTCGTGTGCATAAACCTGTCCAAATAGATAAAAATGGTTTTGGTTAAAAACTTACAACCCTAAACCATAATAAAATATATATTGAACCACGAAATAGTTGTTGCACAAATTATCTATAATTTAAGAAAATAAGATGTTGTGGAAAACACCAAAACAACATTTTCTCTCTGTTCTTCACCTCATCAATTTAGGGGCATTTTGTGTCAAAAAAAAATTATTTTTTGCAACCAAATTGTATTATTTGTTCTAACTCAAACATACTTACTTTCATTTGTGCACAAATTGAAAACCCATTTTGTCTTTCCAAAGACTAAATTTTTTTTAACTCCAAAGCCTACTATGCAAAACAAACCAAACTCTCTTCTCTCTCATCTAAACCCTCATCTCTCTTCATATTCCTCGTTCTTCAACAGAACCTTCATCTTTATCAACCTCTTTTCTTCTCTTTCTCTCATGTATTCATCTCCAACAACAATATTTTCTACTTCTAATCTTCATCTTCCTCTAAAGAGGAAAATAATGATTCATTTTCTAACTATCTACAAAATTAGAATGGTTCTCGTTAAAATTTAAACAGGAATGTCAGAATCTAATATCGATATTATAAAAAGAAAAAATAATCTGATAATATTTATAAAACTACAATAATTTGTATCAAATGAATCATTTTTGATATTTTTTCAATTAATATATCTTCTTGAAGTGATTTACTGTCTAATTCTCCATTCATATATAATATTACTCATTCACAAAAAAAATTATGATTCATAAGCACAAAAATAATAGCTAATACTAATTACGAGAAAAAAATAAGTCTTACAAAATGTGTCTCTAATATATGAAAAGTACACCACTATACTATCTCAAAAAGGGATATGAATCCTTTGCAGTAGCTGAATGGTCCAGCTCAATTACAACCACTCATTTTATTCTAACTCATACCGTCAACAAACAGAGAATTGAAATTAGGGATGACAAACAAACCCAAATCCGCGAGGCCCACCCGCACCCGAACGCGAGTCAATGGGTGAAAATCCGAGTTGACTAGGTTTGAGTTCGGGTGCGGGTTTGGGTAGTGTGAAACACGTACCCGAAACCCGAAATCACACCTGCTTATATATATATATATATATATATATATATATATATATATATATATATATATATATATATATATATATATATATATATATATATATATATATGTAATATTGCGGAAAGTTGTAGAAAAAAATGTATTTTGTGTATTTTGTTACGGGTTTGGGTTTGGGTGAAAAATTTGAAACTTAGCGGGTGTGGACGTGGGTACACTAAAGGGAGCGGGCCTAAAACCTTTCCCGCCCCACAAAAAGGTACGGCTAAAACGGACTTTCCTCGCGGGCCGTGCCCGTTTTGCCACCCCTAAATGAAACCCTGCATTGCCCGGGCAAATTTTACTTTACCATTGAATGTCATATTCAATAGGTAAGATTTAATATGATTGTGGAAAGTTATAATTGAAAACAAAAACATAATTTATTTCCTTTGCTGAATAGTTAGGATCAACTTGTGATTTGATTTAAATTTAAATATATAATGGCATGATAATGTGATGAGGTGAACATGATGTTTCTATAATTTTGTCTTCATACTGATATTTAATTCAATTAAATTACAAGACAGAATAAATTTTAAAATTAATTTACGTTTTTACTCTTATAAATTAGTTCAATTTTTTAGGAGAGATTTGGAGGGAGGAGAGTAGAATTATGATAAAATTTACTTTTGTTGACAAAATTATTCTTATTTTTTAATTAAAATCTTAAAATATTTTTAATATATATTATATGTTAATTTTTGCCGCCTTATTAGAATTTTCTTCCATTTTTTAATATATATTATCTAGAATTTAGTTTTATAAATATTTTATGGAATTAGATGGACCATCAGGATGATAAAATGATTCATCTAGTCATATATCATATTATTATTATATAAAATTTATCAATATTTTATTTACGCTTTAATATATTTTAAAGTATTTGAAGTATTAAATATTTTATGAATTGACAAATTTCTTTTTTGTAAATATCACATTGTTTCATTAAATTTAGAATGAGTGTTATAATATTTTAAGAGTTAAAATGTAAATTAGTTATAAAATCTCTCATTCCTCTCCTAAATCAAACATAACCAAACATATTTCTGTTTAAAAATTCTCTCTCTCCTTTCCTCCTCGACCCTCTTTTGAACTAAACATACTCTTAATTAAAATAATTTTTTCCTCTCTCCTCTCTTCCCATCCCTTTATTAAGATCTCTCTCCCTCCGTTGAATCAAACAGAATCTAAGATTCATTTAACTCAATAGTTTATTTCTAAATTAAATATTTAAAATTTTTGAGATAATTTAAAATTGTATGAGTTTGTCCAAACAATTTAAAAAGGTAAAGTATTGGTAAAAGAAAAACTAGAATGTGTTAATGGGAAAAAATGGGACAAACACAATATTGCACCATGATAAAATAGAAGGAGATAACTAACTGTTTTTGTATATGTAGTATAGTTAGTTATCTGTTAGTTTTAAGTAGTTATGGTATTGTATAGAGTGACCATCATAGCTATCCTACAACTCATGCTGATCTTTCATCAGATGAGAATCACCAGTCAGGTACCCCTAGTATCATTACTTGTTTTGTAAGTCATAATAAAATTGTTTGGCTTCTTGATTCTGGAGCAAATGATCACATTTGTTCATCTATCTCTTATTTCACTTCTTTCTATCGCATTAAACCTCTCAAGGTACATTTACCTAATGGCAATTATGTGTTAGTCAATTATGCTGGCAATGTTGAATTTTCACCTCAGTTATATATTACAAATGTCTTATACTCTCCTGAATTTCAGCTAAATCTTATCTCAGCTTCAAAATTGTGTCAGTCTCTAAATTGTCAACTTATCTTTAATGCCTCTTCTTGTCAAATACAGGATATGAAAACATTTCAGATGATTGGTTCGGCTGATTTAGTGAATGGATTATATCAACTGCAAGTACCTCAAGCTGCCAAACACCAAATCAACCAACTATCTTCCCTACAGAATTCTGCCAATCATTTAGCAGCTCCTTCTTGTGATGTTACCATTCCTTCTACTTCACTTTGGCATTTTAGACTAGGACATTTGTCTAATGATAGGTTGTATAAGATGACACAGTTGTATCCAACAATTTCTCATAATAAAACTCACATTTGTGATATTTGTCATTTTGCCAAGCAAAAGAAATTACCTTTTTCTGTCAGCACTTCTCATGCTTCATCCAAATTTGAACTATTGCATTTTGATATTTGGGGACCTATGTCCATCCAATCTGTTCATGGTCATCGATTTTTTCTCACCATTTTAGATGACCATAGCAGATTCACTTGGATTATTTGTCTTAAAACCAAAGCTGATGTTGCTACTTGTGTCAAAGAATTCATCGCCATGATTGAAACTCAACATCATATTACCCCTAAAACTGTCAGGTCTGATAATGGACCAGAGTTCATCATGCCACAATTTTTTAACTCTAAGGGCATTCAGCATCATAGGTCTTGCGTTGAGACACCTCAACAAAATGGCCGTGTAGAACGAAAACACCAGCATATACTTAACATAGGTAGAGCTTTACTTTACCAATCTAAGTTGCCAAAGCATTTTTGGTCTTATGCTCTCCAACATGCTGTTTTCCTAATGAATCGAATACCTTCACCATTACTCCACCAAAAATCACCTTACCACATTCTGTTTGACCAACTACCTGATATTCATGATTTCAAGGTGTTTGGCTGCCTTGTCTATGCTTCCACCCTCCAAAATCATCGATCCAAACTTGATCCTAGAGCTAGAAAGGCTGCTTTCTTAGGATACAAGGCAGGTTTTAAAGGTAGTGTCCTCCTTGATTTACATTCCAATGAAATCTTCATTTCTAGACATGTGACATTTCATGAAACTATTTTACCTTACACAATTCAAAAGTCCACACCTACATCTACATGGCAAGTTTACCATAATCCTAAACTTAAACTCACTTCCAAGTCTGATTCTCCAAGCCATGTTCCTTCACCTTCTATGCCACCTACCACTGAGCTACCCATTACTAACACACCACCACCACTTCCTATAGTCCCTGCACCTGCACCACTAACCCAACATCCTGAGCCTGATGCCCCCAACATTTCTATCCCTACAAACCAACTTCCAGCCAGAACTAGACAAACTCCAACCTACCTCAAAGACTACTTGTGCAATTCATTCACTAATCAGGCCCATCAACCATCATCAGGTACCTCATATCCTATTTCTAACTATTTCTCTTATTCTTCTTTATCTCCTTCCTTTCATCATTTTGTCATGTCCATTAATACCCTCCATGAGCCAAGGACCTATGCTGAAGCCAGCAAGTTTGAATGTTGGAATCAAGCCATGCAAGCTGAACTGTCAGCTCTTGAAAGAACAGGTACGTGGCAACTTGTTGATGCGCCTCCTAACATCAAACCAATCGGGTGCCGATGGGTATACAAAGTTAAATTTCATGCAGATGGCTCAGTTGAAAGGTTTAAAGCGCGTTTGGTTGCAAAAGGCTTTAACCAGATTGAAGGCCTCGATTACTTTGACACTTACTCCCCTGTCGCCAAAATGACCACAGTGCGCATGGTGATTGCTCTTGCATCTATGCACAACTGGATCATTCACCAATTGGATGTCAACAACGCGTTCTTACATGGGGAATTGCAAGAGGATGTATATATGTCTCTTCCACCTGGTGTCACACCAAGCAAACCCAATCAAGTGTGCAAACTTGTTAAGTCTCTTTATGGACTCAAACAAGCCAGTCGCAAATGGCACGAGAAGCTCACTACTACACTTCTTGCTCAGCATTACAAACAAGCCAATTCCGACCACTCCTTGTTTACTAAACAAGACACTCATTCATTCACACTTCTCTTGGTGTATGTTGATGACATCATCGTTGCTGGCAATTCATTATCTGAGATTAATCACATCAAATCCATCTTGCACCACTCCTTTCAAATCAAAAATCTTGGTCAACTTAAGTACTTTCTTGGCCTCGAGGTAGCGCATTCATCTAAGGGTATCACAGTTTGTCAACGCAAGTACTGCTTAGATCTCATTTCAGATACTGGATATCTTGGTTCCAAACCTGTATCCACACCTGCTGATCCAGCTATCAAGCTTCATCATGATAATGCTCCAACTTATCACGATATTTCCGAATATAGACGTCTGGTTGGTCGCCTATTATATCTTTCAGCCACGCGACCCGACATTTCATTCATTACTCAACAACTGAGTCAATACCTTTCCACTCCCACAGTCACTCATCACAAAGCAGCTACACGCGTCATTCGTTATCTCAAAGGTTGTCCTGCTCGTGGTTTATTCTTTCCTCGACAATCTTCCACTCAGCTGATTGGCTTTTCAGATGCAGATTGGGCTGGCTGTGCAGATACAAGACGTTCTATTTCAGGCCAATGCTTCTTCATTGGCAAATCACTTGTTTCATGGCGCACGAAGAAGCAACTCACCGTTTCTCGTTCGTCATCTGAAGCTGAGTATCGCGCCCTAGCAGCTGCCACATGTGAAATGCAATGGCTAATATATCTTCTTCGTGATCTCCACGTCTCTTCACTCAAGCCTCCGGTTCTATACTGTGACAACTTAAGTGCAATTCACATTGCTGCCAATCCGGTGTTTCACGAACGTACCAAACATTTGGAAATCGATTGCCATATCGTTCGCGAAAAACTCCTTGCTCATGTGTTCAAACTCTTACCAGTTTCATCCAAAGATCAGCTGGCCGATTTCTTCACCAAAATGTTGCTACCTCTTCCTTTTCATACTTTGCTATCCAAGTTGGGGATGATCAATATCTATCCTCCAACTTGTGGGGGGATATTGCACCATGATAAAATAGAAGGAGATAACTAACTGTTTTTGTATATGTAGTATAGTTAGTTATCTGTTAGTTTTAAGTAGTTATGGTATTGTATAGAGTGACCATCATAGCTATCCTACAACTCATGCTGTATATATATATCATTTGTACCAGCTTTATCACAGTAATGAAGATTAGATTTCATCTCATAACACACAATAATAAAAAAAGAAGTTAAATACATTGTCTTGATTGGAGAAAAAGAAATTAATAATAAACACCAATGTAACACCGACACCTCTGAAAAACGGCGTGTCCGTGTCCGTGTCAGTATGAGACACTTGCATTGACACTTACGATTATATTTAATTTATTCATTTTTTTAAATTATTACAAGTGTCGTTGTGTCAGTGTCAGAGTCAAATTCGTAGTGTCAGTACTTCATAAATAAACACCGATTCAATCTTGGTTCAGGCTTCACCACATTTAAATTTTTAGTCTCGGGCAGGCTTCACCACATTTAAATAAGTGCCAACAACAGCATGTTCAAGCCCCTAAAATATTATTAAAAAAAAGACTTCATGCTCCTAAAATATATTATTAAAAAAAATAATGACTAAGTTCTCATTCTCAAAACTAGAATGAAAATGAGATATTTAAAAATGGCATAGAATAATTATCTTGAAGATGTACCTTGGCAATTATCTTGACGGAATTAACACTTTTGATTTTTTCATGACGAATATGATGAGCCTGAAATTAGACTATCATTACTTAGCCTAAAATAAGAATATATTACCGAGCAAATACTAAACCGAGCAAATACTAAAAAAAAAAAAATCTATATGCACCTTATCACCAAGTTTTTTTATTGGCGGGAGTGTCAATAAAACTTGAATTGTGGTAACAATTGGCCCCTAAAAATAGAAAAGTTAATTAGGAAAAAAAATAGCATAATCAATAGTCTGAATACATTGATTATTTAATAAATATAAATTTAAAATGTAAATTTTTTCTTATAAAGAGAAGCGAAGGTAATAAAAGATAATGTAATTATATTCGAAGTACTTGCCTGCTTTCCACAGGCAATTATTTGATCTCCTTCATGAAGAACACCATTAAGTAAAACAACATTGATAGCGCTTCTGCTTGCATCCAAAATAGTGCACTAGCAATACAAATAACAATCATCATGTCACTACAATTAACATGAAAAACATTCAATCTGCTTTAATTAAATATATATAGCTAACCTTAAATTTTTCCCTGGCATGAAATTTCTCAACCATAGTTTTCTGGCTCAATAAAATCAATTGTTCTATCATATCAAGGATTCCTTCACCACTATATTATCACACAGAGAACACAAGAATCACTACCAATAAATATTTTATACATGATGCTAAATGCAGTAGCCAGTAGATGATTTTACCTTCTTGCACTTGTAGGCACAAGGCTGACAGTTTTTCCTATTTCTTTGTTCCAACAATACAAACATGTACTTATCCCAAGTTCTTTGAACTGAGAGTTAATCTAGCCAGCCATGAAAGAAAACAAATAAAATATTTTCAATGACAAAAACTCACAAATAAAAAATAAACATCTTTTATTACCTCTTTGAGCCTTCCATAAAACCTATGTTTAACGACCTTACTCTGGAGGTTAAATGATGAAAGAAATTGAGAATTACTGCATGTTTTCCATCCATGAAACCTGTCGAGGCGATTCAAGGCGACAATGAATCTTGAGTTCCATGTTTGTAAAAGATTGATCAATCGAATTGTTTGTTGTTGTAAGTAAATAGTAATATCAAGAACCAAGATTGCGATATCATAATCGATCATGTATCTGTATCCCAACTTATTCAATTTCAATGTCATACGATCCAGTAGGGTGGTTTTGCCACTCAATGGATCCCCTACTGCCACCCATGGAGGCAGTGTTATCGAATTTCGATCCAGTGCAATGGTTTTGCCACTCCATGAAAACCGTGTAATTGGACTGTTCTTCCATGCGTCTCCTCGGGTTCTTCCTGCCATTTTCCTCCAGATTAATAGGGTTTTCTTTCCTTAGACCAATTCATGTATATACAATATTCTTAACTGTCTATCAATCATTATTATTATGGTATCATGAATCATGGGATTTGTAGTGTGAAAAAGAATAATCAATTATATAGTATAATTAATATTTAGATTTTATAACTTAAATGTATTATATATGAATTTAATTGAAATAGACCGATGTGGTCAAGAAGTTTTACACCCCGGGTGAATTTCAACCGTTTATTTGTCAAAGTTATTTATTTAACTGATGATGACGAACTGATGTTGTAAAATCTTTTACTGTGATAGTGCATACAAATTAATCTTATTATATTTATGAGATTAATATCTTTTACCGGGGCACTGGTTAAGCATTCTTAATAAAGAAAAAATTATATATTCAATGCATTGAATACTTACAATATTCTATGGAAAAGTTAATTATTTATGGTTTCAATGCATTGAATACATATATTTTGGTTAAAAAACTTATCTTTTTTACTTTATTAAATGAAGGTCAACTTACCTTTTAAATCTCTTAACCAGTGCCCCTGGGGCACTCGTTAGCATTACCCTAAATTTTTTTACACCAACAATGCATCATCACCATTTAAATGAATTACTTTAATAGAAATTGAAATAAAAATTCAATAATTTTAACAAATCAACGGTTGAGATTCACTGATAATATAAAACTTCTTTACACCTCAGTGAATTTCAATTAAAATCTATATTTAATTGTTATGTTTAGGATTGGAAATAAGTCAGACCAACTATAACACAGGTCTATCGTCTACGCAAGTCAAGTCTATGTCATTTTTTTAAATAAAAAAGACCTAAATTCTTTTATAAATCTATTTAATTAAAAAGATTAGGCCACATTATAAAAGTCGGCCTATTTAAATAAACAAAAATAAATTTATTATTATTATTATTATTATTATATTTTACTTATGTTTTGAATTAAAATGCTATAATAAACCTTAGTTATCTTTAAAAGTTTATGAAAACGTGTTGAATAAAAACTTATCAACAATGTTGTAAAGTTGTTTTTATTAGTTCTCATTAATAAATAATATCGCAAAATTTATGTTAATAGATAAATTTGAAGCATTTAGTTTCATTAATATTTTAATTTGTTAATCAATTTAAATATTAGTCAGAATTTTTTATTTATAAATGTTCAAACAAAATAGGTTTTTAGGTTTACTAATAGGTCAAACAACCCTTCAAAAAGGAGAAGTTCAAACCTAAAATATTTTTATGATAGGTCACATATAAGACTTGAACTTTAAAGTTTTTTACAAGTCAGACTCATGTTTGATAAAGTTTAACTCGGCTCAATTTATTTTCATCTTAGTTATGATTTATATGTTTAAATATTTATTTATTTCTTGAATTCTATGCAAATCAACCAAGATTATGTATACATAATCGTCAATATTAAATTAGATAGTAGTTGTATTATAATGAAACACATGGATGTACAAAATTTATTTATTTTATATTGTTCAAAATTTTGGTGTTATCATTTTGGGAAGTTTTTTTTAATAATCAAATTTTTAAAAAAAATAAACAAATTAATATTTCAAAAAAATTATCCATCTAACCATATTTGGGGTATTTTTCATGTAGGTGCCATCCCAAATGGCGCCTCCTAATTTTTTTAAAGATTTTTCCAATTACCTGCGGACTAAATATTAAATATTTTCTTAGGTAAATCCCCAGGTAACACTAAACCCGTAGAAAAATCGACAGATAACTGAAAAAAATAGGATGCGCCATTCGGGATGACGCCTACGTGGAAAACATCCACAAACATGGTTAAATGGGTAATTTTTTTAAAATATTAGTTTGTTTTGTAATTTTTTTTTAAACTTGGTTATTTTTAAAAAATCTTCTCATTTTGTTGTTATCATTCAATTTTATTTAATTTTTATTTTTAATTAATTATAAAATCAACACATCTAAACATTACATTGTGCTTATCATTTAAAAAAACTATAATTGAATAAACATCGCCAAAGTTCTTAAAAAAACATAAAGAACTTAAAAGTTTATTATTTATAAGTATGACTTTTAACAGGTCCGTCTTTAAAAGGCGTACAAGACGAAATATTACACAAGATTCAAAAAAATTCACAATTAAGTCGTGGCTAAAAAGGGCCTAAAAATATTAATTATGTTTAAACAATAATAAAATATGTTTTTCGCTGTTAAACTATTGTAAATCTACACGGAGTCTCCAAAAATTTAAGACGATCTTGATTTTTAAATTAACCAATTATATAAGGGATATGATCAAATGACACCAAGGTGTCAAAGTTTAATTTGTCACCAAAGCTCAACCGTTAAAAGAATAGATCAAACGATCATTTAAATAGCCTATTTTTTTAGGGAAAAAATAGACTTTATATATATTTTTATTATTTTATTTAATTTAACATGACCGTTGGATCAATTTTTTTAACGGTTGAGATTTGATGTCAAATTAAACTTTGACACCTTGGTGTCATTTGATCTCATCCCATTATAGAATACATATCCTAAATAGTTGTTATTATCATAAATTTTTAATAGATTCTATTATTTAATTGATATAAAAATAATTTAAATTTTTTATTTAAAAAAGTAAGTTAATTAGAACCATATAAATATAAAAAAAAAACGAGGCCCTAGACAGTAGCCCTGGTGGCCTACCCCTAGGGCCGACCCTGCTTCATATATAACATTGTTAACCATTAGACATATAACTTTTAGATTTTCCACAATCGAATTGGTTGACCAAGGATTTTCCAACGATGTGCTATCATACAACCAATTTTGTCCTCAAACCGAGATATTCTCTTTCGATCCAATACTATACTTGTACCAACCTCGAACCACAAATTTCGAGCTCCAAATACTCCGTCACACGTGACTAGGATTGTGCCCAATAATTAAACTAAGGAAACCACACTTATGGAAATATTTAGCATGAGTGACCAAATTACAAGGATTTTTCATGAAACTCCAACTTGTTTACCAAGCATAGCATAGTTAAAGGCGCTTATATTTTTGAACCTCATACATCTTTCATTCTTATACATAGACAACCAATGCTAAGAAAGCCAATGGACACCTTTAGTGTGATATCAATTATGCCCCCACCAAAAAAAAGAGTTCATCATTTTCTCAATTTTGTCATTTAAAGAGGATGACAACAAGAAAATACTTCTTACATAAGTCAAAATATATTGGAGAACTGACTTAATAATTGCCTCCCTCCCTGCTTGAGAAATACAATTACTACTCCATGAGTTAATCCTTTTCTAAATTCTATCATTTATAAATTTGAAAGTTATTTTTCTACTTCTACCAATCATAGATGATAGACCGAGATACTTGCTTGTACCCAAAACTTGTTGAACTCTGAAATTCTGGACTCAGACACGCGATGTCTTACAGGATGTCACGACATCACTATCTGAATGTTTTTAAACAAATGAACAAAGAGTAAACAGAAAACAACACAGAAAAATTGTTAACCCAGTTCGGTGCAAACACACCTACATCTGGGGGCTACCAAGCCAGGGAGGAAGTCCACTATAAGTAGTATCAATTCAAGGTAATACAACTCAATATTACGCCTTTCACTTAATATCTACCCAATGCAACTTCAATCTAAACAACTTAGACCAGAGATCCTACTCACTCCCCCTCAATCACAGCAGTGATGAAAAACTAACCAATGAAAAAGAAGACACTCTTCAAAAACACAACTTGATCTTGCTTAAAAGCTTTGATCAAGTACAATAGTACTCTTGCTTAAAAGCTTCGAGTACTTCTTACAACTCAAAACAAAAACACCTAGACCAAGACATTCATCATGATGATTGTTTGGCTTACAAGAAGACTACAACGAGAACCTTAAACACGCAGAACTCTAATAGTTTCTCAACCAGAAAACCCTGACGGCAACAGCAGCACCTGCACGAATTAAATAGCCTTCAGACAATACAGCAACTGGGCCTTGGATCCACAAAATAGTTTTTGCCCTAATTAAACCAAATCTCCATTACACAAGGAACTCATAATAGTAATCATCCAAGACGTCCTTGAAACAGACCAGAATCCATTATTACCAAATATAGCGCATAAGGTCTTATCAGATCATACAGTCATAAGTAGTAATAGAAAATAACGAACAGCTGCGAATGTCATGACATCGGCCCTGACATCAGGTAAAGGCCTGCATAATGAAGGACTTCACAACAACAGAAAGCATGTCATGACACTGTTTTTGACATGATAGAACCACAATTAGTTTTACCAAAAATTACAGCCAATCAACAACATCTACAAACTCCCCCTTTGGCGAATTTTTGGCTAAAACAATAATAGATGCAACCAGATACCAGAGCATACAGCAGCCAACAACAGAAAAATAAATTCTGTAAAAAAAAACAGCAGCAACTTGATTCAACTTGATTAATCACCAAAAACCAACTACTTAATCAATTATTACAGAAACCACTTGTCATTGTCAGGGAGAACCAGAGAACATCCAAATAAAGAAAACCACAAAGAAAAACCATGTCCAAGAAGAAACCAAAGGATCACCAGAACAACAAAACAACCATTACAAACATTACAATCAAAACAACAAACACACTACTACTACTACTCCCCCTTTTTAGCCACAAAAGGAGCCAAACATCAGATGAAGATTTTAATCTTCAGAGCCAGCAGTATCATCATCATCCTCCTCACTCATCTCTTCATCACTGGAGCTACCAGACTTATATTCATCCTCACTATCAGCATCCATATCAGCATCCATCTTCTCACCATCACCACCAGCAGCATGATCATCATCACTATCAGCAGACTGCTCAAGACTTTGTATAAGCTGTTCAAGCTTCATCTTCCTATTTTCCAGCTCTTTGCAGGTCTCCTTCAGCTCAGCTATAAGAGAGGCTTTGGTCACAGACTTGCTAGCTTGAGATGTTCCAGCAGATGTTGAGGCATCAGTCCTTTGAAGCAGCTTGTAGTGAAAAGTCAAAGCACTTTCCCTTTTGCAGACAGAATCTTTAGCTTTCAAGATGCCAGGGTATTGTTTTAGGATGATACCACATATTAGGGATGGAAAGGCAATAGGAAGCTTAGTAGCAGAGGTACCTGCATGTCTCATAGTTTGGTCAAAAATATAGGTCCCATAGTCAAACACAGTCTTGGTCCCTATAGCATAAATGAATCTACCTAAACCAACAGCAATGGTAGAGGTGTGATTTGTGGGCACCCAATTGGCAGAACCAATTTTATGCAGCAGAGCATACTTGACAGTCAAGAGACTAGCAGACAGTTTGCTTTTGATGGGCCACTTTTTAACCTTACCCCCAGTGATGGTGTTGCAAACCTCATTATCAGTTACTTCAAGCTCAGGTGGAGCTTCAGCACTTCTACCTAGATAGCGATTTATAGCAGTAGGGGAGAATTCTATGCATTTTCTTCTAACATAAACTTTATGAAAATCATCTGTTCTACCATCAGCACAGTCTTGAGACAAATTAACAATAAACTCCTTCACAAGCATTTCATAACATTTAGAGAATTGAGAAACAGTCTTAATCAAACCTGCAGACTTGATGAGCTGCATAACCTCTTGATTTTCCAGAGCATCATTTGCTAATTCTCTTTCTAGGGCCAGCCTTCTTTGATACACAAATTTCCACTGGATTGCATTAGAGGCATAGTGCAGATATATGTTATCCAAAGGAACATCACGAACCTTTGTAGCAGATTTAGTAACAACAATCTTCTTCTTGGAGGGGATGTCAGGGACATCACTTGGGACATCAGCTTCAGAGTCAGAAATGCTTCTTTCCTTCCTCTTCTTCACACTGACTTTGCTTCCAGATTTTGAGGGTCCAGTAGGAACTTTCTTCATCTTATCTTTAGTAACAGTCTTCAGAGGAGTAACCCGTGGCTTGAGAGAATGTTGCTCACAGACTTGTTTTCCCTTACGAGCCTTGACTCTGTTGGAGATGCTGGAGATGAGGTCATCATCAGCAATATCAATAGGATCATCAAGTTCATCTAGATCCACCACATCATGCACATTAGGGTTTTCATCTTTCTTAGCAGGAACAGCAGGAACCTCTTCATCTTTCTCAGGAGCAAGAGTCTCATCATCTTTGGAATCAGATGCTTCAACATTGATAGCTTCAGATGTTTCAACATCTTTGGCAACAGGGGTCTCATTAACTGATGTCTCAACATCTTTAGTAACAGGAATCTCATCATTTTTCTCAGCAGATGTCTCATCATTATCAACAGCTGTCTCAACATCTTTAGCAACAGGGGTCTCATCATCTTGCACACCTTGATCAACATCGGAAGCAGGCATTTGGGCTAGAGGAACAGAAATTCCTTCAACTTTGTGCCCTTCATTCAAGATTCTGGTGACCATATTTGCAATCGCATTATGAACATAGGAAGAGCCCTCTCTACCCTGGACATAAAAAGTTTCTGGAACAGATCCTCCGGTTGATTTTCTTGCATGCATCTTTCTTGGTTGACTGCGAACAGAATCGGAGGCAGGAACAGAGTTCAAAGGCACAACATCCAGCACGACATCTTGATCGCTCACAACATTTGGTGCCCTAGAACCTGATGCTGTTTCAGAGATAGGAGAAGATTTCTTTGAGGAAGAATTCTGAGACATGGTGGGAGAAAATGAGAGGCTGGGTAAAGAGTGATGAATGCAGAGATACAGAGAGATAGCGTGAGTGTGGAAAAGAGGTTTTGGAGGAATGAAAACCGTTTGGGTAACTTGCAAAAGGGGGGGAAAATGCACTTTAATGTGTAATGATATCCAAGATTTGGAGAGAGAAATAATGCTGGCCCCACCCCCAATTAATTGCTATGATCCTTCACAAAGACAAATGCCTAATTTGTTTCTTAGATTTTCAAATTGATTTGTCTCTAAGGCTTTTGTAAAAATGTCAGTAGGTTGAAGGTCTGTAGCAACATGTTCCAAGCCAATTATTTTGTCCTCAACAAGATCTCTAATGTAGATGTGTCTAATATCAATATGCTTGGTCCTGCTGTGCTGAATGGGATTCTTTGAAATGTTGATGACACTTAAGTTGTCACAATATAATGTCATGACATCTTGTGTGACATTGTATTCTGTTAACATTTGTTTCATCCAAACAAGTTGAGAACAACTACTTCCCAAGAAGGAACATCCTCCTGAAGTACTTTTTCTGTCATCACCACTGCCTGCCCAGTCTCTTAGATGAAGGTGATCAAGTTTTTGGTGCCATAGCTTTGCTTCTTCTTCTTTTGAGCATATAGTAGAATAGCTGGATTCATGAGACACCCACAAGTAGCAGTTATTTTTGGATCTGACACCCCTCATTACTACTTCTTTTTCTTCATTAGTAACCACACACTCAGCTTCAGTGAAGTTGACTTGATATCCTTGGTCACAGAGTTGACTGATGCTTATGAGATTGGCAGTCAGGTCTTTGACCAACAAAACACCTTCTAAATTTGGCACTCCTGAACACTCTAATTTTCCAACTCCTTTGATTTCTCCTTTAGCTCCATCACCAAAGGTTACATAACTAGTAGGATGACTTTTGATATCAACAAGCAGATTCTTGAGTCCAGTCATGTGTCTGGAACATCCACTATCAAAATACCAGTCTTCTTTGGCTGAAACTCTAAGAGATGTATGGGCTATTAAAGCCATATTTTTAGGTTTCCATTGTTGCTTCTGGATGGGCATGATCTGCTTAGGTTTGTAAGAAGGAGCTTGATCTGGATATCCATATAGTCTGAAGCAGAAAGGCTTAATGTGACCAAATCTTCCACAGTAATGACATCTCCATCTTTGAAACTTTCTCTTCATTTCGCCTTTCTCGTGATGTTGAGTCACATGTTTTGACATCGGCTTCGACATCTCAGCTTCAGGTTTAGTTCTGCTACTATCTTGGACATATTTCTTTGCACCAACGAATCCTATACCAGACATATCTCTTGAATTTTTTCCGACCTGCAAGATCTCCTCCAACATATCCGTGCCACTGTTCAACATTTTTACTGATTTTGACATCTGATCAAGTTTGGATTGTAGCAGGATAATTTCACCATTCAGTTCAGATATAGTTTCATTAAGCTCTTTGTTATTGGCTTCCAACTGGGCTATGTATTTCTTCTGCTTTTCACCTTGTTGACAAACTTCAGCACTTCTGATACACAGCTTTCTGTAGGAAATTGCCAGTTCTTCAAAGGTTAGCTCATCTTCACTAGCATCTTCATCAGAATTGCAAACTCCAGTAAGGGCTGTGACATGTTTGGCTGATTCTTCTTCAAAATCACTCTCAGAATCTTCATCAGACCAGGAGACTGACAATCCTTTCTTTTGTTTCTTGAGATAAGTAGGGCATTCAGCTCTAATATGTCCATACCCTTCACATCCATGACATTGAATCCCTTTGTTGTGGTTGTACTTTTCTTCTGGTTTAACTCCTCTGCCAGAGTCATAAGATCTACTGATGTCAGATGAGATGTTCTTGACATTAGGTCTTGGCTTCTGATCCATTCTTCTTATAATTTTGTTGAATTGTTTGCCAAGCATAGCTATAGATTCAGATAGATTCTCTTCTCTACTTTCCTCTACTTCCTCTTGAGAGTTGGACACAAAGGCTATGCTCTTGTTCTTCTTTTCAGAATTTTCACTGATTCCCATCTCAAAGGTTTGAAGAGATCCAATTAACTCTTCTACCTTCATTTTGCTGATGTCCTGTGCCTCTTCTATAGCTGTAACTTTCATATCAAATCTCTTAGGTAGGGATCTAAGGATTTTCCTCACCAACTTTTCATCAGACATTTTTTCTCCCAAAGCTCCTGAGGTATTAGCAATATCGAGTAAATTCATATGAAAATCCTTAATACTTTCATCATCCCTCATCCTTAGATTTTCAAATTTTGTAGTTAGCAGTTGAAGTCTTGACATCTTCACTTTGGAGGTGCCCTCATGAGTAGTCTTTAGGATATCCCAGACATCTTTGGCTAGTTCACACTGGTGAACCAGTCTGAATATATTTTTGTCAATTCCATTGAATAAAGCATTTAGAGCTTTAGAGTTGCCAAGCGCCAATGCCTCTTCATCTTTGTCCCAATCTTCCTCTGGTTTAAGAGTTTTGTTGCCATCTTTATCAGTAATAACAGGATGTTCCCATCCTTTGTTCACAGCTCTCCATGCTTTGCTGTTCACGGATTTCAGAAAAGCCACCATGAGAGGTTTCCAATAATCATAATTAGAGCCATCCAGAATGGGTGGTCTCATTATAAATCCACCACCTTCTTTGTCCATCGAACCAGAAAATACTTTCCCTAGATCTCACCCAGTAAAAACAGGCAGGGTGCCTGCTCTGATGCCAATTGAAATTCTGGACTCAGACACGCGATGTCTTACAGGATGTCACGACATCACTATCTGAATGTTTTTAAACAAATGAACAAAGAGTAAACAGAAAACAACACAGAAAAATTGTTAACCCAGTTCGGTGCAAACACACCTACATCTGGGGGCTACCAAGCCAGGGAGGAAGTCCACTATAAGTAGTATCAATTCAAGGTAATACAACTCAATATTACGCCTTTCACTTAATATCTACCCAATGCAACTTCAATCTAAACAACTTAGACCAGAGATCCTACTCACTCCCCCTCAATCACAGCAGTGATGAAAAGCTAACCAATGAAAAAGAAGACACTCTTCAAAAACACAACTTGATCTTGCTTAAAAGCTTTGATCAAGTACAATAGTACTCTTGCTTAAAAGCTTCGAGTACTTCTTACAACTCAAAACAAAAACACCTAGACCAAGACATTCATCATGATGATTGTTTGGCTTACAAGAAGACTACAACGAGAACCTTAAACACGCAGAACTCTAATAGTTTCTCAACCAGAAAACCCTGACGGCAACAGCAGCACCTGCACGAATTAAATAGCCTTCAGACAATACAGCAACTGGGCCTTGGATCCACAAAATAGTTTTTGCCCTAATTAAACCAAATCTCCATTACACAAGGAACTCATAATAGTAATCATCCAAGACGTCCTTGAAACAGACCAGAATCCATTATTACCAAATATAGCGCATAAGGTCTTATCAGATCATACAGTCATAAGTAGTAATAGAAAATAACGAACAGCTGCGAATGTCATGACATCGGCCCTGACATCAGGTAAAGGCCTGCATAATGAAGGACTTCACAACAACAGAAAGCATGTCATGACACTGTTTTTGACATGATAGAACCACAATTAGTTTTACCAAAAATTACAGCCAATCAACAACATCTACAAACTCCAAAAATATTAGCCATTGCATTCTTAACACTATGAGCAACATTCTTAGCCCGATCTACGTTATACGTTGATAGACCGATAACACGTATGTTGTGTGGTCATCCTTAATCTGCTCGTCTTCCAATATCTCCTGTTGAGAAGGTCTAGTTGGTGCTCCCACGACATCTAGTGTCATATAAGGATATGACACTCAATAGAACCATTATATGTAACCCTATTTATAAGTCCATAGGTCACCCGCTGGCCCAGTATGTGCCTTATATGATACCATATGACTATAGATATCATTGATCATGGCATCAAGATCTATGTGGCGGGTTGTCGGAGGAGCAAACACAAAGGAACGTATTGGAACCATTTGTTGATAACTGAACTAGCGCATGACCTGGTTAGGAAAATGTGGATACATCAGGCGCGACCCACAAACCAACCATCCAGAGAGAAGGCTATGCCGTCCATGGGACGCGTATGATGGTGGTCGTCGTACGGGCATAAGCATATGTCATCTGCTACAATGCAGTCAATAAACATCCTACACGACTCTATTGCTTGATTGCCTTTGTACGGGGTAAATGCGCAAGCACGTGATAAATCCCCATTGTATTCCATCTCACGTTTCCACCCGGATATTAATAAAATAGGTTTGATACATACCTTAAAATGGTTTAGATATTAATAAGAGGATCCACACCTTAAAATGGTTTAGATAAAATATTAGTAACAAGTGTAACTCAATCATTGTGAAAATATTAGTAAAAGTAAAGGTTATAGATAAATTACTGCAAAAAGTGTGCAACTACCAATCATCTGTCTTGTCTTCCAAAGATAAACTTCACCTAGTTTGGAATACAAGCAAACCAAACAAGTGCCCCCCCAATTGTAATTGCGGATCCACTATCAGCCAATGAAATATGTCAGGTAGACAACATCAACATATGTTGCACTTTTATCCACGATATTGCTGTTCCAACCAAGTATACGGAATATTTCTAAAATGCACGTTGTTTGTGGAACGAAACCTTCCCGTCATCACCTCCAACCCCCACTATTGCAACCAGGGTGGATTTGTACGGGTTACCCAGGTACGAAAATCGGGCATGAGCGCCTCTCATGGCATCATGCTCCTTTTGGACCTTTCCTAGGTCAGGTCTAAAATAATTTACCATCAATTCAAGTGTCTTGGATTTGCCAATCCGGGAATGATTTAGTATTCCTCCAAAAATCAAAAGATACAAAGGCACGAGACATCATCAAGGGTAACTGACATATCTGTTGGGGGAGTTTTTTACTATGGAGCATTGATACATAGTGTAGGACTAGGCATATTTATGAGAGACATACCACTTATTCACTCAAAACCTTAAGGTGATAAGTGACTGAGTTCTCCCACTTATATATGTTAAAGTCACCACATTCCTATCCAATGTGTGATTATTTCCCCACTTACTCACACTTGCATTTTTATTTTAAGACTCTCCCTCAAGTGTGAGTCCACAACGCTCCCCCTCACACTTGTACCGCCGCTGACACCTTGCAACGGGACACCACTTCATGGGATTTTTGATACAAATGAACTGATCCCTTTCTCGAACCAAAGGCTCATGATACCATTTGTTGGATGGGTTTTTCCACTAGGGAGCATTGATACATAGTGTAGGACTAGGAATATTTGTGAGAGACACACCACTTATTCACCCAAAACCTTAACGTGATAGGTGAGTGAGTTCTCCCACTAAAAAATGCTCAAGTCACCACATTTCTATCTAATGTGTGATTATTTTATTTCCCCACTTACTCACACTTGCATTATTATTATAGCAATTTCACCATGAGAGATGTGGAAATATGACGTCTTCTTGTGCCACCTATCTACAAAAGCCGCCAATATGCCATGGTTAATAGTCATGTATCCAGTGGAGCCTAAACCTGCAAGCCTAGAGTAACAAACACAATCTCAAAACCATGTGTCTGCATTCTGTTACAGGTTCAGAATCTTCCTGGCATGGCTTACCTATTTTACTATTTCACACTCTTGTAAAAATAAATATAACAACTTCACTCACAATTCAATTAGTATGAAACAAATGTAACGTAAAAGTAAATAAATATATCTCTCCATCCCACACATACCTAGCAGTTTGTTTAGCATATATAATAAGTAAAGAGGTGTCACATAGGCCTTGTGAAAAATGATCAAGAACGAAATCATTCATTATTTCTATAATACAAAACAAAAAGCCATTATTCCCATCAGACGTATGTTGGGATACATGATTGTGCCTCGACCTATCTTAATTATCATGGTTATCAGCCATTATTCCAATAATACAAAATAGAAATCAATATAAAAATCAAGGCAAGTAAATTTCGGAGATACATCTCCATAAAAATGAAAAGCAAAATTCTAAGTATTAGTGGGATGACCAAAATAGTTTTTATTACCATACCTAGGGATGGCTGTTTACCCAGAAAAATGGTAAACAAGCGCTAGTTTCCTTTTTAAAGGTTACTTTTGCGGAATCAACTAGAATATTCCAGGACTAATTGCTTTAATTTGTTTATTACGTGTATCTGGTTTGTATTAAATGCAGCAATAACTTTAAAGTAAAAGTAAACACTGAAATTAAAGGCTTTAAAGTAAATAAAAGCAGTAAAAGAGCAGTAAATGTGCACTGAAAATGAGATTTAACGTAAAATGATTGCATAAATCAAACTGGTACGCATACGTACATTCCAAAGTTGCACTCGTCACTCATTATTGCACAGAGATTTGAGTTTACTTGTGTTTTGTAGAAAATGCGGACCCCAAACTGTTCCTATTGAACTTGCTTAAATAGGAAAAATAAAATAACTACTACTAACGGTCGACTGATTATCAGTCAACACGTGTCTTCGACATGCAAGATCTTCAACTGTGAGACCTCCACGCGTCCTGTGAAAACTGCCCGAAAACTGCTTGAAACTGCCTCTTAACTTCTGATGCCTTCTGACTTCAGGACTATACTTAAACAAAATGTCTAAGTTTTTTTCTGTTTGATCTAGTCGAACATGCATATTGACTAATTCCAGTCGAACCTTGGCCATGATGATTTATAAATAGTCGAACGTTAGCTTTGACTAAACAAGACCTTTTAGTCAGACTTTTCTCTTTAGATTCTTTAATAATCTCACCTGTTTCAGGGATTATTTACCATTATTTAATAAGTCGAAATCCTAGGGTAACAAATTGCCCCCCAAGCGACTTCTTTCGACTGACTTCAGGAAAGAGAAAAAATGGCGTTTCAGTTCTTTCTTAGGTTTCGACTTTTGTTCCCTTCTGACGCCATGATTACTTTGCGTATCCCTAGGTACTGATTATTACCTAAGTCTTAGGTAGTGGGCTATAACTGCTCCCCACTTTCTAAAAACCAGTTTCCAAAGCGTTTCTTTGACATGACCTTTGATTTCTACAACTTCTTTTTGCACGTTTTCTGCTGACGTCATTACCAGCTTATATATATGTGCAGGTTCCTTCTCCTTTTTCTTTCTTTCTTCTCGTTTCCTTCTCTTCTCAAACGTTTCAGAAAGAAATACCTCTCTTTTCTAACCTTTCACCATTTTCTTCTTCTCCTTTCATACACAACAATGGCTGCTGCAACCACCAACACAACCGTTTACGCTACAGGTGCTAACCCTTTAGGGTTTATTATGTCTCGTGAAGAAGAAGAACAAGGGTTGGATTTTGTTCCTCAACCCAACCTCACAGAGGCCAAAGCCATTATTTGGCAACACCAGATGTTAATCCCTTTTCAGATTACTGATAGATTAATGGCTTTCTCAGGTCCATTACCAGATCATCATTATCATCCAGAACAAACCACTAGTTTCTTTCCTTGCTTCCAAACCACTATGCCTGTAGCTTTCGACAAACCACGTCCCCTCGACTTGAAATTTGTGGACCCTTCACTTAGGGTGTTTCATTCGACTCCAGCTCCTGGCAACAAAGAGTATTTGGCTTGGCTTAACAAAGTTCAAGCGAAAAAGCAACAAAGATGGAAGGAATTGGGCATCTTCGACGCCATACAACTATCCAGAACTGGTCATAGGGTTTGTCCTCCAATGTTACTTGCTTAGATATTTTTCTGGGAAGGTTCGACTAACACCTTCCACTTTCCTTGTGGAATGATGACTCCCACTCTCTTCGACGTGGCTGCCATCACAGGACTTTCGCCATTGGGTGAGATCTTCGACCCAACTCTCCCCACAGAAATGAATTTCAACTTCACCAACGCTACCATCACCAAGTATATGCAAGATCATTATGACAAGTCGACAGAAGAAGTCTCTGACGAAGAGTATGTTGCCTTCTTCACCTACTGGCTCTCATACTATCTGTTTTGTCCAGGGTCAGTTCAAATTGCTAAAGCTTACATACCTTTGGCTATTCAGATTCATGAAGGTCGAAAGGTCTCTTTAGGTAAGCTTCTCCTTGCTTATCTTTACCATACTTTAGGCATAGCATCTTTAAGGATCAAACGTCTGCACGAAACTCCAAAACAACTCTCTCTGTCGGGACCTTATTGGCTCTTGCAACACTGGTTGAATGCCACCTTCGAGTCACATATAGGTTACACTGTTTCCAGGTCCATTCTAGAGGTCATGTATGACCGGAGGGTCGAAGGCATCAAGCTTGCCTTTCAAACTCCTCAAGATGAGTCTAACAGGCCCAACCTTCTCAAATATGTGAGATTGTTTTCTGAATGTAAAACATTCATAGCTTCTATGGCCCCTTTTTCCAATCGATGCTTTGGGCCGACTTGGTTCAAAGCTGTTTTCCCAGGAAACACTCCAACCCTTCGAGCTCAACTGAACGCTATTTGGGCTGCTTTTCTGACCCCAACACTTCTCTCTCATCGTATTGAGTCGACACGCAAGTGTTATGGGTTTGTGAGTTATCAACCAAATTTGGTCTCTCGACAATTTGGTTTGAGCCAGATGCTGCCCAAAAGCCTGTATTCTCATGACAATGACATTTGTTATTCTGGTCGACCGTTCACATCTCGTCAACACCTTGACTATTTAAAGTTTCATAACAAACAATCTCTGGAACACCCAACTTTCACCTTTCAAAACTCCTATTTTACAACTAAAGAGTTTAGTGAGTGGTGGTCTGAATACTACCAACTATTTGATCGAGATTCTTTTACCAAGAAACTGAATACTGCGTTCGACAAGTTGGAGGATCAACTTACCATAAGTAAGTATTTCATATCTGCCTTCGTTTTCTTTTCATTGTCAACAGCAATATTCTAATATCAATTTTAGACCTTTCAGGGCCCGATCTTACCAATCAAATCGAAGCTCCTGCTCCTAAGCCAGGTCGAAAGCGCCCCAGTACATCGAACAGCACCACCACCAAGAAAAACAAAACTGTTAGAAAGGTACTTAATTTGATCTTTAATCTTGTCAACTCTACCTTAACCTTCATTAATTGTTATTTTTCCTTTTCAGTTGGTAGTTCCTACTGAATCAGACGAAACTACATCTCCACCAAATCAGGAAAGTGAGATCTTTTTACGACCCCCGCTTCCGACTCCACCAAAAAGACGAAAAGTTGTAAAGAACATTCCCAAAGTGGTTGTCAAGCCTCAAACAGCTCCAACAATTTCTTCGTCTCAAACTCTTCCTGAGGTAACTTAACATTCTCTTCCAATAAATCTCTCAATATCTCTGTTTTCTAACACTTTTCTTGAACAGAATGCACCAACCGTCGACCACACTCAGGAGAAAGTTGTCGAGGTTGCTGAAAAGATTGCTGAAGCTACTCCTGACTCCAACCCTTTTAGCCCTCAGAGGACTGATGCTTTTGGAAGTAACACTGATTCGGCTAACACTCCAGGTCGAAGTCGAACAGATCCTCAGGATAAACCCATTGTCGAAAAAACACCTGTCACAAAAAATGTTGAAGATGCCCCTCGACCAGAACACAATGCAGCTTCTCAGTCCAGACAACATCCTATTGCTGATGATACTAACTCCAACAGTTCTCTTAGTCAGGAGGAAATTCTGGACTTGAAGAAGACTAATCCTTTAGAAGCTCTCTTTCGACTTCAGAAGCTGCGACCAAGTTCTTTTGAGATTCCTGCTCAATCGACCAATCCTGATGCTGAGATTGATGCTTCTCTTGTTGAAGCTATATGTCAGCTAAAAACCCATCTGAACGAACCTGAGTTTCTCGCTGTTCTTGAGAGTTCTGAACATCTTGGTGGAGAAATTCGTAAGATCCTAGACTTACTAATCAAAGCTTCTCTTCCAGCAGTTGTTGTTCAATTCTTCTTTGATTTTGAGGCGTACTTCGACCAGCTCTGGAGGGACCTTATGACGAAGAAGAACATTACTCGTTAGACAAAGAACAAAAAGCGTGAACTGGAGAGGGAATGGGATGCAAGTGCAGCTTCGACCAAAAAGGTTGAAGAATTTCAGGAAAAAACTTTAAAGTTTTCTGATAAGAAGGGAGAGATCGACAACAAAATTGCTGACTACAAAGCTCAAATTGATGCTCTCAACAAGAAGATTCAAGGTCTTGAACAAGAGAAAATCAATTTAGCCCAAACTGAAGAAATCCCTTCGCCTGAAATTATTAACCAAGAAGTCTTGAAAGGACTTGGTCATGGTGAAAATGCCCTTAAGTTGGAAAGCAACATTCGACAACTTAAGCAAAACTTGTCTCGACTTGATTCTAAGATCGACTTTGAGTCAGCCAAGCTAGCTTATTTTAGGAACAACTTTCCAACTTTGTAATTTTGTTTTCGACTAACTGGCTATATTTTGTAATGTCTGCCAATGCTCTTTATAAGGAACTTTTTGTAATGATTGGCCAAATTTTTAGCCATTTTAATATAATCTTTTGGTTTTATTCTATTATGCGAATTTCTTGAAGTATAGGTTTATATTTCTTCAAATATTTACCGTTTATCCTCAAGATTCGACCATCTGAATTTAGTTCTTCAATTTCATATGCATTGTTTGAAAATACTTGCAAAATTTTGAACGGTCCTTCCCAACTTGGGGACCATTTGCCCAATAACTTATTCCTTTGATCCATGGGTAAAATAACTTTCCATACATAATCACCTATCATGAATGTTTTTTCTTTGACTTTCTTGTTGTAAACTTTCGCCACTTTTTTCTTTTGTTTTATCAACCTATCCAACGCTCTTAGTCGTTCTTCGTCTAATTCTACTAATTCGTCTAACATCATACTCCAGTATTCATCAGACGAAAGACTGTTTTGTCGTTGAATTCTAGCTGACTGTAAATGAATTTCTGCAGGCAACACAGCATCATGCCCAAAAGTCAAACGAAATGGGGTAGTATTTATTGCTTCCTTTGGTGACGTTCGACAAGCCCAAAGGATTTGGTCGAGCGTTTGATGCCAATTTTTTGGCTTTCTCCCCACATGCTTTTTTATCAAATTTATAATAACTTTGTTAGCAGCTTCGACCTGACCATTAGCCTGAGCGTAATATGGAGTGGATGTTAGCAATTTAAATCCTGTCTCTGCTGCAAAAGCTTGCATCTTTCGACCAACAAACACTGATCCTTGATCAGTAGTAATAGTTTCTGGAATCCCATATCTGTAAATAATGTGTTTTTGTATGAAACTAATCACTGCTTCTTGATCAGCATTGAGTAGTGGAATTGCTTCTATCCATTTAGTAAAATAATCTATTCCCACTAAAATGAATCTTTGTTGCTTAGAAGATGCAGGTTTGATTTCTCCTATTAAATCCAAAGCCCATCCTCTAAAAGGCCAAGGTTTGACAATGGCATGCAATTCACTGGCTGGAACATGTTGAATGCCTGAAAATTTCTGGCACTCTTGGCATCCTCTTGCATATTCAATACAGTCTTTTAGCATTGTCGGCCAATATAAACCTTGTCTAAACAACAACCATTTCATCTTATGGCCTGACTGATGAGCTCCACAAACACCACTATGAACCTCTGACACAGCCAAATATGCTTCAGCTTCACTTAAGCATTTCAACAATACACCTTCAGGTGTTTTCTTGTATAAATCATTTCCTAATATCACATAGTTTAGAGCTCTGTATTTAATTTTTCGATCGGTTCCTCTGACTGGATTATTTAGGTATTGGACCAATGGGTTTCTCCAGTCAGAATTTGTCATATTGTCGATGGCAAAAATTTCTAAGGCATATAAATCTTTACTTTCAACTTTGTCATCTACCCCCCCAAATTTTGACGTCGACAATTGACCTAACTTGTCTGATATTTCATGAGTTTCTTTCTCTTTGATATCGACCATATCTTCTAACTTGTTTTTAGAAACTCTATAGCTAGAAGCAATCTGTGCCAATTCATTAGCAATGTAATTCTCAGATCTTGGTACATGCAAGATCTCGATATGTTCAAATTTCTCTAACAAGCGTATCACTATTGCATAGTACACTATTAGATTTTCTTTGATGCATTTATACTCTTTCTTGATTTGTCAAATTACCAGCTCAGAATCACCTCGAATTTCAACTCGCTTTGCCCCCAAGTCTATCAGGGCTTTCAAACCAGTTATCAAAGCTTCGTATTCGACTTCGTTATTAGAACATACAACCTTCATTCTATAGTGGAACTTAGTTGGAAGTCCTTCAGGAGAAATAATCAGGACTCCAATTCCTGATCCATTTTTATGACTAGAACCATCAAAAAATAACTCCCAGTTAGATTGATCGACCAAATGTGCTGATAGTTCAACTAACCCATGTTCGACTATAAAATCAGCCACGATTTGTCCTTTCATAGCTTTTAAAGGAACATATGTTAAGGAGAATTCAGTTAGCGCTAAGGCCCATTTACCAATTCGACTATGCAAAATTGGTTTAGACAACATATGTTTAATAACATCAAAATGAGAGGACACATACACATCAACAGGCTTTATATATTGCTTAGGTTTGTTACATGAAAAATACAAGCATAAACATAACTTTTCAATATCATTATACCTAGTTTCAGCATCCACTAAGGTTCGACTTAGATAATATATAGCTCTTTCGACGCCATTATCATCCTCTTGGGCTAACATACTCCCAATTGTCGAACCTGATGCAGCTATGTACAATTTCATACTCTTTGTCCTATTGGGGGGTAACAGAATAGGAGGCTTAGTTAAATAAGCTTTTATTTGGTCGAATGCCTGTTGATGTTCTGGCTCCCATTTGAATTGATCTTGATTCTTGAGCTTCACAAGTGGTGAAAAAATCTTTGTTTTGCCACTTAGATTTGAAATAAATCTCCTCAAGAAATTAATTTTCCCCAACAATGACTGGAGTTGTTTCTTTGTTTCTGGCGCCTTTAGCTCCAAGATTGCTTTCGTCCTGTTCTGGTTTATCTCAATACCTTTCTTGTGAACCACGAAGCCCAGGAAATCCCCTGCATGCACACCAAAAGCACATTTTAAAGGATTTATTTTGAGTCCATATTTTCTCATTCGTTCAAAAGACTGTCGAAGATGGTCTAAGTGACCATTTTCAGAGTTAGATTTTATTACAATATCATCGATATAGACCTGCATAAACTTGTCAATAAAATCATGAAACATGGAATTCATAGCTCGTTGATATGTAGCTCCAGCATTTTTTAAACCAAAGGGCATTACTACCCATTCATAAGTTCCTAAAGCACCTGGGCATCGAAACGCCGTCTTAGGTACATCTTCGTCAGCTATAAAAATTTGGTTATAACCTGAATATCCATCTAATAAACTGAGATATTCAAATCCGGCTGCGGAATCGACTAACATTTCAGCAACAGGCATGGGATATTCATCTTTAGGGGTAGCCTTATTTAAATGTCTGAAATCTATGCATATACGAAGGCTACCATTTTTCTTTATTACAGGCACTATATTAGCTAACCATTCGACATACCTCGCAGTTCGAATAAACTTGCTTTTCAGCAATCTTTCAATTTCTACTTTGATTTTTTCCATAACCTCTGGCGCAAATCTTCTAGGGAGTTGCTTGATAGGTTTCTTTCCTGGGTTTAAAGGTAATTGATGTTCGACCACACTTCGACTTAAACCAGGCATTTCATTGTAATCCCATGCAAAACAATCCTTATATTCTTTCAACAGTCGAACCAACTTGGTCTTTAGGTCACTTGTAAGTTTTGTACTTACATAAGTAGGTCTTTTAGTGACTCCGTCACCTAAGTCAACTTCCTCAAGAGGATCTTGAGCTTGCATTCTTTTTATCGATCCTAATGGATCCATTTCGAAGCCTAAAGGTTCGTCATCGTATATCCCATCAAACCTTTCGACCTGGTGATCGACTTCCTGATTGTTTGCATTTTTTACCATCATGGCCTCAATGGCCATATTTTTCTCTAATTCGGCTTCTAAAGCCGTTTTTTCCTTGTTCTCAGCCAAATAAGCCGTTATTCGAGCCAGGTATTCTGACTCAGTGGTCATCATCTTTGACTGTTATCCCCTGTTCAGGAGGACTTTCATGATTTAATGGTTCATTGGGATCTTCCTTATTCCAAATGAAACCATAATTTGGGTCTAAGTTCAAACACTTAGACACACTTTCATCAGAAGAATACACCTCTTCTGCTTTGTAGCAAGGGGCTACATTTGCCAGATGCTGGTCGAAATGCTTGCGACCACTCTCAGTTTTGTAATAGCTTTGGTCAGCTTCAACATTCTCCACTATACCATCTGGCCTCCAAATGGCCACACGCTGATGCAAAGTAGAGGGAACTGCCCCTATACCATGGATCCATTCTCGACCTAGAAGTAACTTGAAATTGGCTTGAGATGCAATCACCATAAAGATGGTTGACCTGACAGTCGAACCAACAGCTAATTTCACCTGAATCACGCCGAGTATTCCACTTGTCTTACCCTCATAATTAGACAGCACCATATTATGGGGCCTTAAATCTTTGTCAGACTTACCCACTTTCTGAAGCGAAGAATAGGGCATTAAGTTCACAGCAGCCCCACCATCGATAAATACTTTGTTTATTGGAACACCATCTACTTTTGCCCTTATGAATAAAGGTTTCAAATGATACATCATTCCTCGACCTGGTCTCTCAAACACAGCCTTTTGTTCTTCCACTACTCCTTTTCCCATTACATAGTAACAAACGGGTGTTTCTTCCACATTTTTGTCTGGAAGAAAATCATCTTCATTTTCAGACACCTCAGATATTCTGTCGAACTCTGCTGGAAGTACGGATACAATTCCACAGTCAATTAACAACTCATCTGATTCTATGTCAAAATTGTCGCCGACCTCTTCATCCGACAGTGGGGAATACTCAGGCTCTTTTCCTGTATTGAGAGTCGGAGCATCATCATCAACTAATTCTTTGATGAGTTTCTTTCCCAGGATCATTCTTGCAGCCAACCTCTCATTTGCCACTTTGGCCTGCTCTTCAGTCAATCTCCTCTGAAAAGGTTTCGGATGGTAGTGAGAGAAACCTGCCTGCATCATCTTTGAGTTCTCCTGGCCATTCTTATGGCTTCTTTGGTAACGCCTCCACTGCGTTCGAGTCATAGGATTCTTTCCTTTGTAATTTGGAGATATATAGTCTTTCCTCTTAGATCCACTATCAGTCCAAGAGCCTTCAGCATTTGCTCCAGTACCTTGGATCTGCCATTCTGGACGTTTACCTCCTCTGAAGTTAATGGGTTTCACCCACTTGTCCTCAGGGACATCCGTCTTAGGTCGAAAAGTCTTTGGCTTCTCAAACCTTTTCCTGTACTCTCCAGCCCTTCGACCACTGTTTTCTCCTGTATACATGAATTGACGATTCTTGCCTCGACGAGGGTCGAACCTCACTTTGTTTGCAGCATCAACATTGAAAACAGCATCACACCTTGGACATAATCTAACTTGAGAGTTGTTGTTGTGACACCTCTCAAGGAATTTCAAAAGGCTCTCGTTTGGTTCAGGATAGACCATGTTCAAGATTTTGCCATCAGTAGCACCATCTTGCTTTCCGCCGAAACCATCAGTAATTTCGACCATCATCACATCAGCAAGCTCAGTATAGTGAGCCTCTTCGACTTGCAAGGGGTCAGTATCCACTTGCATTGATGACTTTGGCTTTTCTCCAAACTGTAACCTTTCTTCTTTCAAAGCTTTCTGCACCAAATCCCTGAAAAGAACACATTGAGAAGTCTTATGACCCAGAAAATTATGAAATTTACAAAATCCTCTTTTTTTCTTTTGTTCAAGAGGAGGATTCTTAAGTCCTGGGGGTACTATGATTTGCCCATCAGTTACTAACAAATCAAATATCTCATCACATTTTGTTATATCAAATGAATACGTTTTACTAGAAAATTTATCATTTTTATTTTCGATCGGATTTTTATCTTTTGAGGGCTTGAGTAATTTACAAATATATGGTGGTCCCGGCTTTAATTCAGCCACATTGACCTCTCCCTCTTTGTATTCACTATCACTATCAGAGTCGAACTCATTTGTAGTAACATAAGCTATCTTTTCTTTCTTATGATATTTACTAACTCTGGCTTTTTCAGCTTTTAGCCTTTCGACCTGGCGTACTCTGTCTGCCAGTTGTGCCATATCCCTTAAATGTTGGGTATCTAATTTCTTCCTTATGGAATAATCTAACCCACCTGCGGCCATTTCGACTAACTCATGTTCAGGAATTTGTGTAAAACATCTAGCTTTCAATAACCTGAACCGGTTGAGGTAGTCATCGACCGTTTCTGTACCCTTTCGCCTAACTCCAGCTAATTCTTTCAAACTAATCTTCGACTGTCCCATATAAAACTGTTCATGGAACAATCGTTCTAACTGACTCCATGAAAATACAGATTGTGGAGGTAAGGTCGTGAACCAAGTAAAGGCATTTTTTGTTAAAGAACTTGGGAAATATTTCACTTTTAAATTCTCATTGTTTGCTAATTCTCCAGCCTCTGTCTGGAACCTAGCAATATGTTCGACTGTCGATTCGCCAGTCTCACCAGCAAATTTGGTAAATTTTGGAATTTTCCAACCTCTAGGCAATTCTGTCTGCCTTACGTACTCTGACAATGGGGAAACAAAATTTGGTCTGTGCAAACCTACATTTATTCCATTCTGAACTAAGATTTGTTCGACTACATTAGAGATATTATTGTGTCCAACATTGACATCTTGCTGGATATTTCTAAGAACCTGATCAGCATCTTGATGCCTTTGTACTACTCTAGGGATTTCTTGTTCAATTTGTTCCCCATTTCTAGGAGTTTCAACTACTCTAACATTTGACCCTTGTGGAGTTGAAAGGTTTGGTTGTGGGGGTGCACCAAAGAAATCTGCTATTCTGGCCATTTGTCTAGCCAATATTTCATAACTTTGGTTCGTGTTGTTTATCATGGGAGTAAAAACAGTTCCCATTTGTTGAGTAAGGGCATTCACCATTACATGATTACTTTCGTCTATTTGTTGTCGAATTGACAACATTGACGTAGTACTTAACGATGGTAAATCCTGGTTATTGTAACCTATGCCCATAGGTCGAACCCCTGGATTTGATGTGCTTGTTGCCATCATGCTGTCGGAATATAATGAAGGATTTGTGTGCAATCCTTGTGTAACTCGGTTTTTCGCGAACTGACTCCTTGCTCTCTCTTTTTTTTGATTTTTTTATTTTTTGCAAGAGTCGCCACCGACTTTTATTTTATCCAAATAGGAAAGGCATAAAAGAACAGGAAAGACCTTTTGACAGATTTTGGGTTCGGGGGGTTGGTTATACAAAGGGAAGGTTTTAAGCACCCTTTGTATCCATGGTTATCCATGGGCTCTTAATTGCTTAGCTCACTTTTTTAAATGCTTTATTGATTTGAAAATAGAAGAAGTGAAGATGGACAATATGTCACATAGGTCTCTGAAGAGTTTCACCGGGAATAATGTCCTTCAAATACCAGATGAAAGTTTTGAAAATAGATGAGAAGTTTTGAAAATACGTTGTTTGAAAATGAAAGCGTTTGAGCAAGCAATTAGGAGTTATCTACTCTCAATTTATAAGACCTTTCCTATGCATTTAATACTTTTCTTAAATGATGGTATGATTAAAAAAAAAGTAATAAGAGGGAGAACCATAGAGGTGCACGTGTGCAAAGTGCTTTTTTTTAAGTTTTATCTTGATTATTAATGTTTTAGCTTAAAGGTAAAAATATGGTCCAAGTGGACAAAAGGAAGATGACGGAAACATAAACAATGCGTCCAAATGGACAAAGAAAAAATAGCAGAAGCATAAATAATATGTCCAAATGGACAAAGAGAAAATAGCGGAAACATAAATAATATGTCCAAATGGACAAAGAAAAATAGCGGAAACATAAATAATATGTCCAAATGGACAAAGAAAAATAGCGGAAACATAAATAATATGTCCAAGTGGACAAAGAAAAATAGCAGAAATATAAATAATATGTCCAAATGGACAAAGAAAAAATAGCAGAAATATAAATAATATGTCCAAATGGACAAAGAAAAAATGACAGAAATATAAATAATATGTCCAAATGGACAAAGAAAAAATGACAGAAACATAAATAATATGTCCAAATGGACAAAGAAAAAATAACAGAAACATAAATAATATGTCCAAATGCACAAAGAAAAAATAACAGAAACATAAATAATATGAATGATAAAATAAAGTATAAAGCAAGAAATATAAAGAACAATATAATAAAATGCGGAATTTAAAGTTAATTGTTAGTATGTTAGCACGCGAATCATCTTGAAGCTAGTCAAGTATATCCACGATGTTAGTAAAGATCGATGGTGAGTGAATGATGATCTCGGATTTAAAGTTAATGAAAATTTATCAGAAGCTTGATAGAATCATAACGACTACACGATAAATTTTCAAAAGTCTTAAATCAACTGCATACAATATCTGCCATATTTGATCTTTTATTCCAATTCGGGACAAAGAAAAAAAAGATAAGAAATAATATCAAATAATATACAAAAATAAATATAAAACAAATTAAACTCAATTCATTTTTTTTTGTGATTTTTTTGGAATTGATTTTAAGTTAATTAACAAACTAATTAAACAAATAATTATACAAATAATTAAACTTAACAAGAAAAAATATTCTTTTTTTATGTCAAGAATTAGATTATAAAAATATAAACCTAAATCTAAAGAAAAAATATATTTTTTGGTTTTTTTTTGTTGGTATTTTTAATTAATTATGCAAAGAAAATAAATTGATTAAAAGATATTGAAGAAAATTAAATAAAAGGATCTTGTGTGGTGAGTTTATGATGGATCATGGTGAGCTTGATCAATGGCAAAGAAGTATTTCAATATTTAACATCATCAAGTAAAAAAGGAAACAAGGATGAATACTTAGATAAATAAATCAAAGTATATTTGGAAAATAAAAGAAACTTTTGAATTCAAATGAAATATAAATGATGCATATTTTATAGAGTTTCAAAGTGAGGAAACTTACCTTCAAATGATGCTTGGTTTGAGTGGAGGTTTCTTAGTTTTGTAATTCCAAATTCTTACTCCCTTTGAAACTTGAAACTTGGGAGAGAGAAAAGAAAAGAGAAAACAAAGACTTGACAATGTTTTTTTTGGTGTCCTCCTCCTCTTTAATTATGAACATATGGTTGCCTATTTATAGGAAAAACTTGTATGCAATGACATAAGATGGATAGAAATCAAATTGGAATTGAGTTTGAAATATTAATACATTAATGGTTAATGGATAGAATTATGAAGTTTGAATAGAATTTGTTGAATGGTCACTTAACAATTATATCTTATAATATATAAGGATAATAACACAAATAAAAATTAAAATATAACATTTAAAGATAATATCAAAATAAAAATAGTAAAATCAAGTTACAAGATAATATCAAAATAAAACTTAAATACTAATTTTGGTTTAAGACAATAACAAAAATGAAATTAAAAATATAAAATATTATAAAAAAAGAAATACGAAATAATAATAATAACATAACTAATAAAATAAATTTAAACAAAAATATGGTTAATTAAAATAATATTAACTAAAATAAAAATTGAGAATGAAGATTTGTAGAAAAATATAAGATAAGATGGTTAGATAAACTATTAAAATGATGGTGGAAAAAAATATGGTTAGTTAGAATATTCTATTATAACAAAAAAAAAATGATGATAGTATTTGGGATAATTATTAATAAATATGTGATGATGAACTTTGAAGATAAAATGGAATATTAGCATTTAATGCCTTAAGTTAAAAAGACTAACCATGGTTTAAAATCTCAAGTGTTTTATTATTCTTTCTAACTTATGATCATTGCATATCTTGAATGGAATCTTGGCCTTTAGAGATGAATTGGATCATTGCTTGTATCATATGAGCATCTTGGATAATATCTTTGAATTATCTCACTTTAATTAAATTTTAAATGAATAAAATTTAATTAAAATGAAATAAAAATGTCATGAATCATGGATATGTTGTGAATATCTTTAAACATATGAGAATCAAGATTAAATCACAAAAGAATTGGCCTTTTTGAAAAAAAATCAAATTTGGGTCATTACTTGTTTCATGCAATTTTCCAAAAAAGGTCAACTTCATCAAGGCATATCTCCCTCAATTTTGATCCTATGAAAGTGTTCTTTTACTTTTTAGAAAGCCCAAGATGTCCTCTACAAGCCACTTTGGAAGCGTTTTTGCATTTGGAGAAGTTATTTTGATGATATGGGCTTTGACAAAAAACTGCTTTTTGTTGACTTTGAAAATGACCTGTAATGTTTTGGCTTATATCTCTTAGGAGGAAGCATTTCTTGACCTTGGTTCCAACATCAAAGTTGTAGAGAATTGAATTTCCTTGAGAATGAGTTTTGGTTGGAATTTTTCTGATAAATTATGAGAGAGTTATGGTCGGTCAAAGTTCAGTTGACTTTTAGGTAAAAAACTCTAATTTTGCAATTTTGAGTTTTGTTGATTTCTGAACTTTTCTTGATGAATTATGATCAACCATTGATCACATGATGAATCTTTTGACAAAATATGGATGTGACAAAAAATTGCATTTTTGACTGTGTGTTGACTTTTTGGTCAAACTGGTCGTCTGTTGACTGTTCGAGCTATTGACTGTGCGTCCGGGTATTAACGTAACAGTTAAAGTTAATTTTTTTCTTTTTGTTTTTTTGTTGTGTTAATGGTGAAAAATTTATTTACCTGAGCTGTTAGAAAAACACAAACATAATAAATAAATAAAATATACTGTACGCATACGAAATTACCGATAATAACCTTGAAAAAATATTTAATGCACAGAAAAATAAATATTTAACACACATAATATTATCTTGATAATTAAACTACTGTACAACAAATAGTACAACATTTAATACTAACAGTACAAATATTACATAATATAATGAACAGTATGACAAACAAACGGTACATTATTTGAGATTAAAAGATACGACAAACTTTAAAAATGACGATTAATAATCCATGCTATGAACAAAAGAAAATAGATGATCGGAAGTGTAACCATCGCAGGTCCGCATTTTTCAGGACTATGCAGACAGAAGAAGGACATGATCACTGTAAAAATAGTGATGACTATAAGAAAAAGTGTATCCATCCACTTCGCCATTTTTGCCGGGGAAGAAGAGAAAATAATAGAAGTTTGAGAAATTTGGGAGATGAGTGAAATTTGATGTGAAAATTTATGGAAAAAATGAGGAGTATTTATAGAGTGAAAAGAGAGAGATAGAGACGTTGGAAATGGAATGGTACCGTTTGAATAGTAGTAGGATTTGAAAAAAAAAAGTATGGTAAGTTTTGAAAAGAAAAGGGGTATAGAATAAAGCTAGAATTTGATTTGAAAGAAAAAGAAAGGAAGATATTTTAAAAGAAAGAAAGAGATTTAAAAAAAAATAATATAGTATAAAAATAAAAATTAGTGGGAAATAAAACCAATAATAATTTAATTGTTACCAGTATAATCTGAAACCCGGACTCCGCGCCTGCAAATTTTAATTCTGTACCAACTGCGTCAGCATTATTTATCTGAAAATAAATCTCAAATAAACAGTGTATGAAGTGATAAACAGTATTTGGCGTTTATGTAAGAATAAATTTAACAGCGAACCAAAATACTGTATAAAAAATTCTAAAAATTGAGTATTCATAAAATCAGGATATTTATGAAATAAAAATCCAAGATTGTATAAAACTCCAAATTTTTAGACAGAAGTCTGTTGACTTCTCTTTTTTTAAAAAAAAAACGCAAGCTAATTTTGGGGTATAACAATAGTGATCATAACACTTAGAAAATGATGGGATCTCAGAGGTCAAAAATTGGGGTGCAACAGATGCCCCTATTTAAGTTTCTTCTATCCGGAGATGTGAAGATTGGAAATCTTCGTTTCGACGTGATTAAAGAGACTTAAATATATATAAAAACACAATTTTTGAACCTGAGATGCAATGTAATGCTTATGATTATGAATGCATATGATTTCCACGAGATGGAAACAGGACACCACAGGGGAGAAATAAACAGACTCCGTTGGGGAAAAGGTATAAGTCATCCAGGAATAGAATCGGACTTCACAAAAGAAAGAAACAGTCGACATAAGCTTTCAGGAGTAAAACGTGAAAGGAACTTTGGACAGGAAATCAACAGAGACGTTCAGAAAGAAAAATCTCTGGAACCCACATCAGAAATAATTCAAGAGTAAAACATGAATGAATTTGGAAAGGAGTATAAATTGACAGAGGCATTCAAGAGTAAAACATGATTGAACATCATCACAGGCAATCAAGACTAAAACATGATTGAATAGTATCAAAAGCAATCAAGAGTAAACCATGATTGGATAACATCATAGGCAATCAAGACTAAAACATGATTGAACATCAAAAGAAATCAAGAGTAAACCATGATTGAACATCATCATAGGCAATCAAGACTAAAACATGATTGAATAGTATCAAAAGCAATCAAGAGTAAACCATGATTGGATAACATCATAGGCAATCAAGACTAAAACACGATTGAACATCATCAAAGACAATCAAGAGTAAAACATGATTGGACAATATCAAAGGTCATCAAGAGTAAAACATGATTGAACAACATCAAGGGTAAAACATGATTGAGACACCAACCGAGAGTAAAGCACGATCAAACAACATCAAGAGTAAAACATGATTGAATATAAATAAAGATCAATCAAGAGTAAAGCGTGATTGAATAATATTAAAGGTCAATGCCAAGTAAGTTGGACTTTGATCTCAAGGTAAGATGTTGATAACAACAAGACTTGGAAAAATATAAATGAGCATGAATTTGTTTCTATGCATGATGTTGAATTTTTTTCTATGCATGATGAATGCTCAATGCAATGTAGTTATTTATGACAACTGAGATTGACTCTTTTGTGAGGCAAGATTGGAGCTTTGATTCCTCAACACGGGAACTCTACCAACTCTGCTTCGGAAGATGCTTGAACAAACTTCTTGTCACACTGATAACTGTATCAAACAAATGATCCTTTGAGAAGGACTGATAAATTATGCTTGGGGATTGCTGAAGAAGATTGCCCCTGATTGAATAATTGTTGCAAGTTAACTGATCATGGCTTCAGTTGAACTATGTTGGGGATGAACTGATTACGGATTCAACTCTTGAAATGAATGTTGGGAAGACTTGCCATAGTATACATCTTGAAGAGGATATTCTGATCAACAAATCTTGATTAAACATATGAACAACAGGATCTTGAAGTAACGTGCCCCTGATAGGATCAATGACCAAGTTTCTCGACTGTTTGAACTTCCTAGAAGATGAGTGCTTACTTGCAAATAAATTGTTCATTCAAGAATGGTAATTTTAATGCAATGCTCAAAACATATTTTTGAAATCAAAGTCACTTTGTAAAGAAAATAGAATCACTGGTCAAAACATAAAGGTTAAAACAATCAACGTGAAAGATAAAGCAAAGATATGGTATCAACATAAATGATTGGTAAATCTCTTGGGAGTCAGCTTACGCAACCTTGTTGTAGTATGCTTTCAAAATAAACCTTGCTTCAATTAGGGCTTTTGAAGGTTGTAACGTGGTCAGGTTCACGGTTTAAAAAATAAAAGGTATAAGGCTCAAATTTTTTGTAACCCACCCCATCTTCGTGATGATCTTCATTCCTAAACCCAGTTAATTCAAAATATGCATTCAGGTTCTAAGAGACTTCTGCAATTTTATCTGTTGTGATGATGATAGTTCACAAGCCAAGAAAACTTAGTGATGGCAGTCACTTCTTCCTTTTGATAGTCACAACATTTTGTGGTTCAAGAATTTATTGACTTATCTCTCCTTTTTTCCTTCTTTTGATATCCCTAACTTTTGCCTGAACTGTTTATTTTGAACTTACAGTCAGCGGGATGCCTTAATTTTTGCCTAAGTCATTTTTTGATTTTGACTTAGCAGGCTTTTCTTTGATTTTATTTTTTGATACTTTTTTCTGAAAGATAGTGACTACCTTGCTTAATGATTATAATGAACCATCATTGACTTTTGCTCGGCGTCTCCAACATTTCTTTGATGTAAGCGGAGGAAAGCTTGTGATTAAAATACTTGTTAAAAGGTGTATTGAATGATTCTCTTAAAATAGAATGCACAACCAAATTAACTGGGAACTACCCTGCCCCGGGTTAAAATGTGGGTTATTTCGTATAGAAAGAAACACCAACTTCTAGGCTCAAAGGGGTTGACGAGGGATTAACTTCCTTATTTCTCCAGTGTTTGGGAATTGAAACAATGCCTGTACATCGTCAGCAAAGTTTTATTTGAAAGCATACAGTTCAACAACCTGGGTATTTCGTTGTCATCATCCTCCCTCCAATCTTTGCATAAAACACAAGTTTGATAGAGAAAGCAAAATAGAATTTTTTTTATTATTATTATTTTTTATAAAAGAAGCATAAACATAGACATAGTAGATGAAAATGAATTCAAACATACGATGCTCATTTCATTAAAATCACCATTCATAAACAAACAAAGTCTAAAAGTAAACAGCACAATTAAGGAAATGCAAACAGTAAAGAAACAAGGCCTAGTGACTAATCAGCAACAGGGATGAGCTATCCCGTCTGAAACACTTGGCTTTAGGAAGATAATTGCCTTTGACTTGTCTTCAGCCACTCTGGTTGGGCAAAGGATTAGTGACAACATTGGGACCAACATTCTTAAAAGATAGCATCTTTGATCTAACCAACTCTTGAACTCTGGCCTTCAAAGGGAAACATCTTTCTAAATCATGGCCCGCTGCCCCTTGATGGAAAGGACAATGAAGATCAGACCTAAAACCATCTGGAAGAGGATTCCGAGGAGGAGGCATAGATCTTGTTGTGATCAACCCTTTATGAACCAATGCAGGATACAATTCAGTATAAGTCATAGGGATGGGGTCAAAGTCAACCCTATTACGAATCTGATTTTGGTTAGCAACCTCAGGTCAAGGAGCTTGAACTCGCATAGGAGCAACAGTAGCCACATAAGGTTGATCACCATTATGACGAGATCTTCTATCTTCCGACACAACATTCGTCTCATTTTTCTTCTGGAAGTTTCCATAAGGCTTCCTCGCCCCACTAGAGGATTCAACAACATGAGTAACTTTCCCATTCTTGAGTCCTTGTTCAAGTCTCTGACCAATGGTTACCAAGTCTGTGAAGTTGGAAGATACACTACCGATCATCTTCTCCCAGAAGAAAGGTGAGAGAGTATCCATAAACATGCCTGTTAGTTCCTTTTCAACTAAAGGTGGCTCTACTTGAGAAGCAAGCTCTCTCCAGCGTTGAGCGTATTCCTTGAAAGACTCTTTCTCTTTCTGGGACATGCTTTGTAGTTGTCGGCGATCAGGTGCCATGTCCAAATTATACTTATATTGCTTAATGAAAGCATCAGTTAGGTCTTGAAAACATTGAATACGACTCCTCTCGAGTCCCATATACCATTTTAGCGAAACTCCGCTCAAACTATCTTAAAAACAATGGATGAGCAGTTTGTCATTTTGAGTATAAGCAGCCATTTTGCGATAGTACATGATCAAATGGCTTTTTGGACAGGTGTTTCCTTTGTATTTCTCAAATTCAGGAGTCTTGAATTTTGCAGGCATGACGACATCAGAAACCAAACACATATTCTTAGCAGCAACCCCAAAGTAATTATTGCCTTCCATGGCTCTCAATCGCTTTTCCAAAGTCTGATACTGTTCTTTGACATCTTCAATATCTCCAGCATCCCCTTGGCTTCCATTCTGGGAATTGGCAGCTTGGTATTCAAATAGAGGATTCTCATAAGCATGTTGAGCAACAGTATGCACAATGGGCTGAGATTCAGTCATGATAGGAGCACGAATAACTGGGTTTGAAGTTTGACCCATCACAGGTCGTGATAATTGACCAATACCAGGAGTCTTCTCATAGGGAGGAGTAAAATCAGGTGGCAAACCAAACTCAGGCCATGTTGAAGGTGGTTGTTGAGTGGGTTGAGGGTCAACATCAGCACTTGGGACTTCAACAATGACAGTCTTCTGAGGCGGTTCCCCTCTAGCAATCAAAACTTGCAGCATTTCAGTGAGCTTGGTCATACTTGACTTCAAATCCTCTATTTCCATTCTGACCTCTACGTTATGTTGCTCTTGATACTCCATTCTTAATCTGACGTTGGCTCTAGTTCCGTACTTGTGTGAAGGAATCAGCTTGACGATAGACAGACAATTCTGAGGATGGAGACAGACAAGGATAAGTTTCTTGGGTAACCTGAATGTATGTATGCAAATGATGCAATTGTTGTTTATATTATTTGAGTTTCAAAGAACTTAAGATATTAATTTGCAAACATTCAAGCATTGGATTAAAGCATTGATCAAGTTATCATCAAAATCAATCATCCATTTTGGTGGATTAGAGTTTTCACCCCATTAACACCCTAGATCCATTGAGTTTGATAAAACTTACGATGTTTACAAAAAAAGATCTCTGAGTTCATTGGAAATCAAAGGAAAACATTTTTATGAATGTATGAATGCATGAATGCCACATATACAGAAATTGTAACACAAACATGGTGCACATAAGATAGGTTCAAAAGTTCAACGTCACGAGCATGAGGTCAAAGAACCAAACATGGGATAGTACTAAGGTTAATCACCTATATAACATGTTCTACTGATACGTCAGAGTCTACATTTTTCTTTCGGATATTACCGGCTTGCACAACTGAACTTGTGAGCTAGCAATATTCTCAAGAAAAACTCGTCTGAGTGTGGCTCTCCGCATGACAACTAATCCAAGTCTTCACCTGAATAGTTTCTGCGCCACAACCTAATAAGGCCAGGATGGGTTGGGGTTCTACGGCCAACTCAGCTTCTACAGTTCAATGAAAGCAATAATGTCTTCGCTACGAAACATGCTAAACATATATTACCAACAAGGAACCTCCACTGAGCGGAAGGATTCTCACGTACGCCTGTACATGACTATACCCTCCACCTAATTCTTATGTGTACTTAATTCGGGTTAGGATTTGTCCATAATGTATCACTTGTAACAGAACCACACATATATCCAGAATAGCAAAAAAATAATAAAATAAACAAGTATAAGCAAATATTAAAGTGATCAAAAACTCTAAGGTAACCCCTCTTTTAAAAAGATTTTTCAAATCCCCAGCAGAGTCGCCAGTTCTGTAACTCGGTTTTTCGCGAACTGACTCCTTGCTCTCTCTTTTTTTGATTTTTTTATTTTTTGCAAGAGTCGCCACCGACTTTTATTTTATCCAAATAGGAAAGGCATAAAAGAACAGGAAAGACCTTTTGACAGATTTTGGGTTCGGGGGGTTGGTTATACAAAGGGAAGGTTTTAAGCACCCTTTGTATCCATGGTTATCCATGGGCTCTTAATTGCTTAGCTCACTTTTTTAAATGCTTTATTGATTTGAAAATAGAAGAAGTGAAGATGGACAATATGTCACATAGGTCTCTGAAGAGTTTCACCGGGAATAATGCCCTTCAAATACCAGATGAAAGTTTTGAAAATAGATGAGAAGTTTTGAAAATACGTTGTTTGAAAATGAAAGCGTTTGAGCAAGCAATTAGGAGTTATCTACTCTCAATTTATAAGACCTTTCCTATGCATTTAATACTTTTCTTAAATGATAGTATGATTAAAAAAAAGTAATAAGAGGGAGAACCATAGAGGTGCAAGTGTGCAAAGTGCTTTTTTTTTTAAGTTTTATCTTGATTATTAATGTTTTAGCTTAAAGGTAAAAATATGGTCCAAGTGGACAAAAGGAAGATGACGGAAACATAAACAATGCGTCCAAATGGACAAAGAAAAAATAGCGGAAGCATAAATAATATGTCCAAATGGACAAAGAGAAAATAGCGGAAACATAAATAATATGTCCAAATGGACAAAGAAAAATAGCGGAAACATAAATAATATGTCCAAATGGACAAAGAAAAATAGCGGAAACATAAATAATATGTCCAAGTGGACAAAGAAAAATAGCAGAAATATAAATAATATGTCCAAATGGACAAAGAAAAAATAGCAGAAATATAAATAATATGTTCAAATGGACAAAGAAAAAATGACAGAAATATAAATAATATGTCCAAATGGACAAAGAAAAAATAGCAGAAATATAAATAATATGTCCAAATGGACAAAGGAAAAATAGCAGAAATATAAATAATATGTCCAAATGGACAAAGAAAAAATAGCAGAAATATAAATAATATGTCCAAATGGACAAAGAAAAAATGACAGAAATATAAATAATATGTCCAAATGGATAAAGAAAAAATGACAGAAACATAAATAATATGTGCAAATGGACAAAGAAAAAATAACAGAAACATAAATAATATGTCCAAATGGACAAAGAAAAAATAACAGAAACATAAATAATATGAATGATAAAATAAAGTATAAAGCAAGAAATATAAAGAACAATATAATAAAATGCGGAATTTAAAGTTAATTGTTAATATGTTAGCACGCGAATCATCTTGAAGCTAGTCAAGTATATCCACGATGTTAGTAAAGATCGATGGTGAGTGAATGATGATCTCGGATTTAAAGTTAATGAAAATTTATCAGAAGCTTGATAGAATCATAGCGACTACACGATAAATTTTCAAAAGTCTTAAATCAACTGCATACAATCTCTGCCATATTTGATCTTTTATTCCAATTCGGGACAAAGAAAAAAAAGATAAGAAATAATATCAAATAATATACAAAAATAAATATAAAACAAATTAAACTCAATTCATTTTTTTTGTGATTTTTTTGGAATTGATTTTAAGTTAATTAACAAACTAATTAAACAAATAATTATACAAATAATTAAACTTAACAAGAAAAAATATTCTTTTTTTTATGTCAAGAATTAGATTATAAAAATATAAACCTAAATCTAAAGAAAAAATATATTTTTTGGTTTTTTTTTGTTGGTATTTTTAATTAATTATGCAAAGAAAATAAATTGATTAAAAGATATTGAAGAAAATTAAATAAAAGGATCTTGTGTGGTGAGTTTATGATGGATCATGGTGAGCTTGATCAATGGCAAAGAAGTATTTCAATATTTAACATCATCAAGTAAAAAAGGAAACAAGGATGAATACTTAGATAAATAAATCAAAGTATATTTGGAAAATAAAAGAAACTTTTGAATTCAAATGAAATATAAATGATGCATATTTTATAGAGTTTCAAAGTGAGGAAACTTACCTTCAAATGATGCTTGGTTTGAGTGGAGGTTTCTTAGTTTTGTAATTCCAAATTCTTACTCCCTTTGAAACTTGAAACTTGGGAGAGAGAAAAGAAAAGAGAAAACAAAGACTTGACAATGTTTTTTTTGGTGTCCTCCTCCTCTTTAATTATGAACATATGGTTGCCTATTTATAGGAAAAACTTGTATGCAATGACATAAGATGGATAGAAATCAAATTGGAATTGAGTTTGAAATATTAATACATTAATGGTTAATGGATAGAATTATGAAGTTTGAATAGAATTTGTTGAATGGTCACTTAACAATTATATCTTATAATATATAAGGATAATAACACAAATAAAAATTAAAATATAACATTTAAAGATAATATCAAAATAAAAATAGTAAAATCAAGTTACAAGATAATATCAAAATAAAACTTAAATACTAATTTTGGTTTAAGACAATAACAAAAATGAAATTAAAAATATAAAATATTATAAAAAAAGAAATACGAAATAATAATAATAACATAACTAATAAAATAAATTTAAACAAAAATATGGTTAATTAAAATAATATTAACTAAAATAAAAATTGAGAATGAAGATTTGTAGAAAAATATAAGATAAGATGGTTAGATAAACTATTAAAATGATGGTGGAAAAAAATATGGTTAGTTAGAATATTCTATTATAACAAAAAAAAATGATGATAGTATTTGGGATAATTATTAATAAATATGTGATGATGAACTTTGAAGATAAAATGGAATATTAGCATTTAATGCCTTAAGTTAAAAAGACTAACCATGGTTTAAAATCTCAAGTGTTTTATTATTCTTTCTAACTTATGATCATTGCATATCTTGAATGGAATCTTGGCCTTTAGAGATGAATTGGATCATTGCTTGTATCATATGAGCATCTTGGATAATATCTTTGAATTATCTCACTTTAATTAAATTTTAAATGAATAAAATTTAATTAAAATGAAATAAAAATGTCATGAATCATGGATATGTTGTGAATATCTTTAAACATATGAGAATCAAGATTAAATCACAAAAGAATTGGCCTTTTTGAAAAAAAAATCAAATTTGGGTCATTACTTGTTTCATGCAATTTTCCAAAAAAGGTCAACTTCATCAAGGCATATCTCCCTCAATTTTGATCCTATGAAAGTGTTCTTTTACTTTTTAGAAAGCCCAAGATGTCCTCTACAAGCCACTTTGGAAGCGTTTTTGCATTTGGAGAAGTTATTTTGATGATATGGGCTTTGACAAAAAACTGCTTTTTGTTGACTTTGAAAATGACCTGTAATGTTTTGGCTTATATCTCTTAGGCGGAAGCATTTCTTGACCTTGGTTCCAACATCAAAGTTGTAGAGAATTGAATTTCTTTGAGAATGAGCTTTGGTTGAAATTTTTCTGATAAATTATGAGAGAGTTATGGTCGGTCAAAGTTCAGTTGACTTTTAGGTAAAAAACTCTAATTTTGCAATTTTGAGTTTTGTTGATTTCTGAACTTTTCTTGATGAATTATGATCAACCATTGATCACATGATGAATCTTTTGACAAAATATGGATGTTGACAAAAAATTGCATTTTTGACTGTGTGTTGACTTTTTGGTCAAACTGGTCGTCTGTTGACTGTTCGAGCTATTGACTGTGCGTCCGGGTATTAACGTAACAGTTAAAGTTAATTTTTTTCTTTTTGTTTTTTTGTTGTGTTAATGGTGAAAAATTTATTTACCTGAGCTGTTAGAAAAACACAAACATAATAAATAAATAAAATATACTGTACGCATACGAAATTACCGATAATAACCTTGAAAAAATATTTAATGCACAGAAAAATAAATATTTAACACACATAATATTATCTTGATAATTAAACTACCGTACAACAAATAGTACAACATTTAATACTAACAGTACAAATATTACATAATATAATGAACAGTACGACAAACAAACGGTACATTATTTGAGAATAAAAGATACGACAAACTTTAAAAATGACGATTAATAATCCATGCTATGAACAACAGAAAATAGATGATCGGAAGTGTAACCATCGCAGGTCCGCATTTTTCAGGACTATGCAGACAGAAGAAGGACATGATCACCGTAAAAATAGTGATGACTATAAGAAAAAGTGTATCCATCCACTTCGCCATTTTTGCCGGGGAAGAAGAGAAAATAATAGAAGTTTGAGAAATTTGGGAGATGAGTGAAATTTGATGTGAGAATTTATGGAAAAAATGAGGAGTATTTATAAAGTGAAAAGAGAGAGATAGAGACGTTGGAAATGGAATGGTACCGTTTGAATAGTAGTAGGATTTGAAAAAAAAAAGTATGGTAAGTTTTGAAAAGAAAAGGGGTATAGAATAAAGCTAGAATTTGATTTGAAAGAAAAAGAAAGGAAGATATTTGAAAAGAAAGAAAGAGATTTTAAAAAAAATAATATAGTATAAAAATAAAAATTAGTGGGAAATAAAACCAATAATAATTTAATTGTTACCAGTATAATCTGAAACCCGGATTCCGCGCCTGCAAATTTTAATTCTGTACCAACTGCGTCAGCATTATTTATCTGAAAATAAATCTCAAATAAACAGTGTATGAAGTGATAAACAGTATTTGGCGTTTATGTAAGAATAAATTTAACAGCGAACCAAAATACTGTATAAAAAATTCTAAAAATTGAGTATTCATTAAATCAGGATATTTATGAAATAAAAATCCAAGATTGTATAAAACTCCAAATTTTTAGACAGAAGTCTGTTGACTTCTCTTTTTTTTTTTTAAAAAAACGCAAGCTAATTTTGGGGTATAACAATAGTGATCATAACACTTAGAAAATGATGGGATCTCAGAGGTCAAAAATTGGGGTGCAACACCTTGCATCATAGACGTAGGCATTCCAAACTGAGGGTTAAAGCCTGGTGGAGGTAGCATTCCGTGAAACGGCGGTCGTAATGGGTTAAACGGTGACCGTACATTCATTGGTGATGATACCAATGTTGCTGCCGTCGATCCACCAATATTTGTTGATCTAACTGGCGACGAATTTGCAGCATTTTGTGATGTTGTTCCGGTTAGAACAACTCCTTGGTTTCCAGAAAGGTCAGAATCATTTGCATTAACTTCAGACATGTTAGTTAATTTTCGACCACTTCTTAGAATCATACATAACTAATGCACTAACAAATATAAAACAAACAGCAATTGACGAGTCCCACTGGGCGTGCCAATTTGTTTACCCAGAAAAATGGTAAACAAGCGCTAGTTTCCTTTTTAAAGGTTACTTTTGCGGAATCAACTAGAATATTCCAGGACTAATTGCTTTAATTTGTTTATTACGTGTATCTGGTTTGTATTAAATGCAGCAATAACTTTAAAGTAAAAGTAAACACTGAAATTAAAGGCTTTAAAGTAAATAAAAGCAGTAAAAGAGCAGTAAATGTGCACTGAAAATGAGATTTAACGTAAAATGATTGCATAAATCAAACTGGTACGCATACGTACATTCCAAAGTTGTACTCGTCACTCATTATTGCACAGAGATTTGAGTTTACTTGTGTTTTGTAGAAAATGCGGACCCCAAACTGTTCCTATTGAACTTGCTTAAATAGGAAAAATAAAATAACTACTACTAACGGTCGACTGATTATCAGTCAACACGTGTCTTCGACATGCAAGATCTTCAACTGTGAGACCTCCACGCGTCCTGTGAAAACTGCCAGAAAACTGCTTGAAACTGCCTTTTAACTTCTGATGCCTTCCGACTTTAGGACTATACTTAAATAAAACGTCTAAGTTTTTTTCTGTTTGTTCTAGTCGAACATGCATATTGACTAATTCCAGTCGAACCTTGGCCATGATGATTTATAAATAGTCGAACGTCAGCTTTGACTAAACAAGACCTTTTAGTCAGACTTTTCTCTTTAGATTCTTTAATAATCTCACCTGTTTCAGGGATTATTTACCATTATTTAATAAGTCGAAATCTTAGGGTAACAATGGCAAACAGACCCAAACCCGCGGGGCCCACCCGCACCCGAACCCGAGTCAACGGGTGAAAACCCGAGTTGACTGAGTTTGGGTTTGGGTTCGGATGCCACCCGATATTTCGGGTTCGAGCTCACTTGAGTCGTCATATATATATATATAAAATAAGTTGTAGGAAAAATGTATTTTGTGTATTTTATTATGGATTCGGGTTTGGGTGAAAAAATCCGAAATCCAGCGGGAGTGGGCGTGAGTGTTGTTTTTCCACCCAAACAATATTTGAGTTTGAGTTCGGGTGCAGATTTGGATAGTGTGAAACCATCACCCGACCCGACCCAACCCGTTGCCATCCATAACCATACCAATGTTACTAGAAGGTGAAACTTGGGACAATAAAAAAATAAATAGACAACGATAAATAAATATGAATAAGAAGAAGAATCAAACTAAAAGGAACTGCTACAAGATTCAGAATCAAACTAAAAGGAACTGTTACAAGATTCAGAATCTTTACTAACCACACTTTCACATTCACTAATCTCCAATATCCTATGCATCGTGAAGGGTAACGCGCCGGCGATTTTTCTCCCTCGGCGTCAACGTCGTGACGCAATCAAATTACTATTAGGTTTTTGTCTCTTTCTTCTATGCATAAATAAATATCCATAAACTGAAACAGAACTCGAACCAATGGCTTCTGCAATCACTCACCGCGATGAAGAAACGCCACTGGTTATCACCGATGAACCATCGCTTCAACTTCAACCACACAAAAGCCACACTAGAGATGTTCATATTCTGAGCTTAGCGTTTTTATTGATCTTTCTTGCTTATGCAGCCGCTCAAAATTTACAGAGTACTCTCAATACTGTTAGTTTTCATTTCTATTAAGTTACTGTATTAGTAAATTTGATGTTGAATTTGGAAGCTTGTGAGTAATTGTAATTGTGATGGTTTTTGAATTTTTAGGAGGAGGATTTGGGTACGACTTCACTTGGGATATTATATTTGTCGTTTACGTTTTTTTCTGTGTTTGCTTCTCTGGTGGTGCGGATTCTCGGGTCTAAGAATGCTTTGATTATTGGAACTTCTGGTTATTGGCTTTACGTCGCGGCGAATTTGAAGCCCAATTGGTAACTGCAAAGTGGGAGTTATCTTGTTTTTGATATTCATGTATTATTATTCTGCTGTCAAAAACATTAACATGCACTTTGTTTGATTTTGATGAGTTTATCATGACTGTAACTTATTTTGCATATGATTAAGCATCGAGTGACTGTTATGCAGGTATACACTGGTTCCGACTTCCTTGTATCTTGGGTTTTGTGCTTCTATATTATGGGTTGGACAGGTACATATAACAAGTCCAAGTTCCACAGTTCTTTCATATTGTCATTTGTCTTCCGTATCTTTACTGATCTTAATTTTACCTGTCAGGGAACATATCTAACTTCCACTGCTCGCAGTCATGCTATAAATAACAATCTACATGAAGGTGCAGTGATTGGAGACTTCAACGGGGAATTCTGGGGTGTGTATGCACTTAATCAGGTCATAACTTTTTTACTCAAAACTGGTGATTTCATTGTTTATGTTTCTTTAAATAAAAACTACTTAGAGTTCAAAATTGATTATTTTTAAATCTGTTTTTGCAGTTTATTGGAAATCTTATTACATTTGCTCTACTCAGTGATGGGCAGGTATATGGTAGTTAGACTTCATTTAAATTAAAGCTATTTAAATTCTTATGACAGAAAATAACAAGTTTATGATTGGCAGACACCTTGGTCCAAATTTAGTTGAGCTTGGATATTTCTGTTAGAAAAACACACAACTTTTCCAACGAAGTCCCAATATCAATATGAGTTGGTTTTTTGTTGTTCCCTTAAACATTGAATTCTCATTTCAGATGGTAACAAGTTTTGTTTTAGAATATTTTACATATTCTTCGGATTTGATTTTGTTTCTCATCACTGCAGGAGGGAAGTACCAAAGGCACAACTTTATTGTTTGTTGTATTCCTTTTTGTTACGACCTTTGGTGCAATACTAATGTGCTTCCTGCATAAACGGAGTGGTAATAGTAAGGAAGGATACAAGCATTCAGAAGCTGATGCTGGTGAATCAAAGTCCCTTAAGTCTCTATGTAGATCACTCACAAGTGTATTGTCTGATGTGAAGATGTTGTTGATCATACCCCTTATAGCATATTCAGGTCTACAGCATGCATTTGTATGGTAATTTCATATGAACCATAAGTTATCTTCCTCGTGATCTTCAATAATGGTTCTTTGAGTTATTGTTTTCTTTCCTGTCTATTTTGTTATGTTTGTTACTGAAATACTTTTTCACAGGGCTGAATTTACCAAGTATGTTGTTACTCCAGCAATTGGTGTTTCCGGTGTTGGTATTGCAATGGCAGCATATGGAGCTTTTGATGGAATAGTAAGTATTGACATGAAATGCAAAAGTGTAGTTCCTTGGGAGGTGGTTCGGAAGTGGCTTGATTACATCATGCTTGCCGCTTGCGAGCATTTCTTTCTTCTTTTATCTGTTTTTTTTTTCTTCTTATTTCTTTAAATATTTCAGTGTTCTCTGGTCGCTGGTCGTCTCACCTCTGGTCTCACATCCATTACATCAATAGTTTCTTTTGGAGCTTTTGCTCAGGCGGTTGTACTAATATTACTTCTGCTAAATTTCAGGTTTGCAATATTCCTTATGCTTGGTTAATGTTTGTGGATATTATTTTTCCCATGTAATTTCATCCCGCCTATATTTTCTTTGGCATTCCTGATGCTGATGCAGCATATCTAGCGGATTTCTCGGTACTTTATACATACTCTTTTTGGCTGCTTTATTGGGCATCGGCAATGGAGTTCTAATGACGCAGCTCAATGCTTTGCTAGGAATGCTATTTAAGCATGACATGGTACACAAATGCAATCTACCCCTTTAATTACGCAGAAACACATTTTAATTTCATCATAGACATCCTCATTATTTGTTGTTCTCATATTGTGCATATGTCTTTTTTGCTTGATTCATTTTTCATCATTTTTTTCTTTTCCCAAAATCTCTAATGTCAAATTGATATTACTTTGTGGTGCAGGAAGGGGCTTTTGCACAGCTAAAGATATGGCAAAGCGCTATAATTGCTATCGTTTTCTTTGCGGCCCCATACATTTCATTCCAATCATTTACCATAATCATGTTGGTTGTACTATGCTTGTCATTCTGCAGTTTTCTATGGTTGGCTCTCAAGGTGGGGAATGCATCATCACCCTCCACCACTGAGTGAATATAATATTACTCTTAAATGTCATCTTTATTTTATGGTGGCATTGCCTTCCATTGATTCAATTGTATAAATTGTAACTGTTATAGTATTTGCTTTACTCTCTAAAGTGAGTTACTTTATTTAAAGTAGCTGAATCCAATACTTTTGAGATCATTAATTCAGTCTTCCAATATTTACCAATGATTTCTTCTTAATGTATAATACTGAATTAAAAAAAGTTATGATATATGAGAAAGCTGTCAATATGCACCAAAAGTAAAAGGAACATCATTAGAGTAGTGAGTCATCCAAGGAAAAGAATTGAACGAACAAAAGAAGTCTCTGCATCCAAATATTAAAGGATAATTCCTATCACTCCAGAATCTTGATTCAAAGACAAATGATTATATGTTATGTTATGGAGTGACTCAAAATTCATTTAACAAAACAGCTCAACCAAACCCACAATAAATTACACACACAAAACTTGGTCAACAAAACCATCAATATGACATTCAAATCATTGGTCCTTTATATACCATTTTTTCATACCAACATCCTCAAAATTCAAAAAGTAGTTGTTAGATTAGGTAGTCTTACACCAGTTTTTAAAAACATAAGTACCCACCCAAGAAACAGCAACAAACAACTAACAATTCCATTCATCTTCTCAAAATGTCTCTTTGGCTCTCTAACTTGTTCCGTTTACACTTGACAACACCATGGCCAATACTCACCTATGCAACCACTTGGGTAACACTCTTAACCATTACGGTGGCAGTGGCTTCAATCTCACCGCAGGTTACGTTTGTTTCAACGATTTCTCCTTCTTCTTTGTTCTCTCAGAAGTGTGAAAACGATGGGTTCCTTAGAATGCCATTGGATGTTCCCGGAGAGGTTCTATGTTTTCCTTCTCATTTGTTTGTGAAGTCTAAGATTGATTTAATTGTTCCTCCAATCTTCGCTGCTTTGATTGTAGCAGCTTCTACTTTTGTGGTCAGAGCTGTTGGCTTGTTTGAGGGAGAATGAGCTAACTATTCTAGATACGTTAGAAATAGAAAATTTGTGCTAAATACGTTAGTTCTGTCAACATGGATGTCATTGGTCTTTGTAAATTCAAACAATAAATATAGTAATCATTTCATTCTAAAATAACTTCCGAATTTTTCAATTCACACAATTGAACGAGTTTATATAGTAGCATATTTGTGACGTTGTTTGAAAGATTTAATCAGAACAATTTATAATATCTATTATATCTATTATAATATATAAAAAGTAAAGTACCTGATAATTACACTTTAAGCTCTCTGATTAAATAACTAAAACCGTTCAAATTTCATGGGTAAATTTGTCCTTCTGAAAAATAAAGCCACCATATTCATTTGACATTAAATGCTATCTATTGTGTCACTATTTGATTGGTTGATTTCATTTTTATTTATTTGGTTTTTCCTTTTTTTTATCTATTTTATATTATATTATTTTATAATATAGGTGAAATAATGTCAAAAGTTACATTGATAATATAAGCCAACCCATAATTACTCCCCTACACAATAAATCCCTGGCCACGTGAATCAAAGAAAAAAAGCCACAATATCTGGCTTGGAAAACACAGAACTCCATTTCTTCATTAACTGCAACCTTTCATTGTTCAATAAACCTTTTGTGTTCCATAGGCTGCATAAAACATGACCAAATGCAACTTTTGACATGTCTAATCTGCTGCATCTCAGTACCCTGCGATTTTCGCTCCTCTTCCATCTCAAGACATATCCTTCGTCTCCATCACCTCCGCCGCGTTTTTCACTCCTCCTTCATCTCAAGACACTACCTTCGTCTCCATCACCTCCGTCTCTAACTTCTGTTAAACACTGTTTATATTCATCTCCATTTGATTAATCTTTGATGATTAACTGACATCTCTACTTTTCTTGCAGTGTTTGTATGTGAATCATGTCTCGCCCAATTGAGCCATTGAAAGAGATCAATGATTCAAAAGATTTGTGGAAGATCGCTGTTAGGTGCAAACATCTGTGGACTGTCACAAGTTCTTCAAACAAAGAACACATGGAGATGGTTTTGGTTGATTCTAAGGTACTGTAGCAAGATATGGTTCATCAATGATTACTTATAATATGTTTTGTGTGATTAACCACTGATGATGAAATGTTTATTTCCTGCAGCGTGATATGATTCAGGTTGTTGTCCCTGCTTATTTGCTTTCGAAATTCAAATCTGAAATTGAAACAGGAAACTCTTATATCATGCAAAATTTTAAAGTTGGGAAGAATGATTTTGCTTTTAAGTCGACAAATCATACATACAAATTGGTTTTTTGTGGGTCAACTTCTGTTAAGAAAGCAGAATTTCCTGATATCCCTCATAACTACCTTAACATTATTGGTTTGAATTCCATAGTTGAAGGAAGGTTTCAATCAAATTTGTTGGTTGGTAAGTTCCCTACACCCTAATTTCAGGAATTATAATTTTTTTTTTTGAGAAACTTTAACCAATCCATTGTTTTTTTCTTAGATTTGATTGGAGGAATCACTGATATCACTCAAACCCAAGTTAACGGTGACAACAACAAGAACAGAATAGTTTTTTCAATTGTAGATGCCAGCAAAACAGTTGTACAATGTACTCTTTGGGGGCAACTTACAGTTCAGCTATATGAGTATTATAAGAATAATAAGCAAGCCTCTGATATTTTCATTGTGCTAATCAATGCAAGGGTTAAAGAGGCTCAAGGTAATCATGCATGATACAATAGTTTAGATGTAACTGGCTATTTTCTTTTATATCCAACAGTTGTAACTGTTTCTTCAATTTCTTGTGATTCAGGAGGATTTCCAGTTAGTGTTTCCAACACATGGAATGGAACGAAACTGTTGATTAATGACCCTGCTATTGAGGAAGTCAAGAGTCTAAAAGAAAGGTACTAAAGCATGTGTCTGTTTCTTTATTATATCGTTTGGAATGCTTATTGATCTTCTTCTTAACTGTCTTGCATAATCATTTATTTAACTTGATGTTGATTTTAATTGAATTAAATATTGTGTTTACATTTTTCAGACTTGGTTGATTTGCCTTTGTTATCATCTTCAACTGTACAAGTTGAGGCAATGCAAAACTCATTTTATTCTGACTATGACAAGTTTGTTTGGAAGGCTGAAATAATGAGTCTCTCTGAAATAACAAATCTGCAACATGTAAGAAAGATTGACTGTTTCCTTTTACTGTTATTGTTCTTAAAGCCTCATATAACTGTAATTTATATTGGCCAACTTTGTAGGAAACAACCTGTGTTACCGTTGCTACCCTCGATAAGTTTGATGCTGGGCAGATGGGATGGTACTATGATGGATGTGTGGAATGCACAAGGAGTGTGACTGCCAAGGATGGAAAGCTGAAGTGTTTTAAAGATCATATTAGCCCATAATCTGTGCCACGGTATACTTTATATTCATCTTCCATTTCCAACTGGTAATGTTTATATTTTCTTACAAACAGTGAAGATTGATGTGTTCTCATATGTGCCATGAATCATTTAGGTATAAGCTTGATATAAAGGCTGTTGACGGCAGTTCGAAGGCAAAGTTCGTCTTTTGGGACACAAACTGCGTGAAGTTGATTGGGAAGTCTGCTCTTCAAATGAAGATGGATTTAACTCAGGTATGTAAATGTTGCATACAACAGTATTTGAATCAAGTTATTTTTAAGGTCTCTAATACTTTTTATTCTCATAGTCTGGTGATTACGATCCACTTGAATTCCCTTACGAACTTGACTCAATACTAAAAAATGAATTGGCAATTAGAGCTGTTTATCAGCCCAAAAATAGTCGACTTTCAGTGATTGGCTTCAAAACTGATGAAGATGTGCGTAATAAAATTAAGGACAGTTTCAAATTTGAAGAGGTAACCTTTGTAATCTTCGTTTGATGCGTGCTTAGTTTTCTTAGGTTGTACACTAACTGTTTGTTATGGGTTGCCAGACCTCAAAACTTCGAGCACCAGAACCTCTGTCCCAGGATGATATGAATTGCATTTCTGTATGTATTTTTTACATGTGATATTCTTTTTTTGTTGAGCAACATAACAACTGTGACATAATTATAAATCTTATGGTTTCCTTTCTTAATTCATGATAGGAACCTGTATCTGCATCTGCAGAAAATGACCTGACCATTGAAAATTCAGGACTCACTCCATGTAAGAGAATTATAAATGATGCAATAGAAGATAATGATAGTGTACAACAATCATCAACCAAGATGGCCAGAGATATTAAAAAGGAGAAATAGTTGACTTCAAATTTGCTAAGTTTTAAATTTACATTGCCTTATGATAAGGACAATTACTTTATTTAAGTTGTTGAATGTTGTTTTGTTTTGTTGTTATGAAACTGAGTTTATATCTATTGCTGGAATTGACGTTTTATAAAGACAGAGTTATTCTCAATTTGAATTTCTCCATTTAGTTATGATATAGACAGGGGTTTCCTGGATTTGAGTTTATCATGATGTGCATTGTTTCAAATATACTCCTGTTTGAAATGTTACTAATGAATTTAAAATTGAGTTGCTTAAATGATATACCCTTGCTGTCATATATTAATTAAGATTTCAATTGAACGAATTCTGAAAAAAGTTAGAAAGTTTTATCTTTACCACTGTCATGTTGTATTGGCATGCATTTGTATATGTTTTTCAACTGATAGTTGATTGCATGGTTTATATTCCAAGTAAAAAACAAACACTCTAATTAAAAAACACACTATATAAACAAGCCTAACTATCCCCATATTAAAAAAACATAAACTTTGTCATTTAGAAATCCTAACATTGTTAAATTGAAAATGCCCATATGATGTGTAACAATGTAAATCAATGTTATTAACATATATGTGAATAACAGTTATGAAAAACTATGTAGAGTTTTAGGTGAAACCTTACAACAAGATTGTAACAGTTTTTGGAAAACTATAAGTGTCATTGTTAAATATATATTGGCTGACCCTTGGGGTTGTGTGTTACAGATTAGGTTTCTAAGTCAAAAATTGTGAGTTCATTATTGACAACCCAATGTAACTTAAACCATTTTGCATTATGCACTTTGAAAGAATGATTTTCGTGCATTATCCTTTATCTTATTAACCGCTTGATAGAAAATATAATTCTAAATTGCATTACACATTATTGATGCAGTTTTAAAGGTGATTTTTCAAAGTTGTCAAATTCAAGTGTGCAAGTTACTGCATCCCAAAAGTCATACTACTCAGACTTTGATAAATTTGTATGGATAGCTGATATATCAAGTCTTGCATAAATAGGGATTTTGCAACAGGCAAGAGATCACATCCTTTAATTGTATACTATTAATATTGTACCGCTCATCATTAAATCTATATTGGTTTTATTTGTTAGGAAACTACATGTTTAACTGTTGCGACTCTATGTAAATTAGATGTTGGCAAAGCTGGATGGTATTACGATGTATTTGTTGAATGCATAAAAAGTGTGACTCCGGGGGATGGAAAGCTTGAATGCTATGCAAAACACATAAATCCACGTCCCGTGCCCAGGTATTGTTAAAGATTTTGCTGTAGTTGTTATTTGTTTTGTATATTTTATCATGGCTTATGAGATTATAAATGTTGTCGGTTTAAACTCGAAATATTCGCAGTTGACGGTAAATGCAAGGCAAAGTTTAATTTTTGGGACGTCCATTGTGTTTAATTGGTTGGCAAATCCGCTGCTGAGATCATAAATGGTCTAAAAAAGGTACATTAGAGCAGAAGAGGTAAATGTCGTTTTTTGTATTTTATATCTGGACATTTAATTAAAGTGTTAAATACTAAATCAGTGTTAATTCTCATGAGCCTACATCTAGGCTTCGCATAATGGAACCTTCATCGCCGGACGATTTCCCAAGTGTTTCGGTAAGTTTTGCATAATGCACACTCTGATTATAGCTAATTGTTATCGTCCGTAAAAGTTGATCTTGATTTGAATGTTTCTTCCATGCGTATAACTTAAGGAACCTCTGTCTGTCTCAGCCGATTATGATCCTTCTGTCTCGAATACTAAACTGAAACCTGCTAAGGGAATTTTAAGTGATGCTGTTGAGGAAATTGAAGGTGTCCAGCTTTCTTCGACAAAGTTAATCAAAGATATCAAGAAGGAGTGATAGCTGAAGGCTTATTTTTTAAATTGTGTTGTATCCAGCTTTGTAGGATATTTTCTTTTGGTTGAAGATTTTATTTTGCTTTATTTTCTGTGATTCTTATATTATGGGACAAATTAAGTGTTTAATTTTAACCTATTGTATTTCTTTCTGATTTCGGCGCGAACTAAGTTTATGCGGTATTTTCTTTATAAAATACTATTTTTTGAGCTGTTTGAAAATTATTGTCTATTTATAGATTGGTTTAATGTTGGCATATTATATATATATATATATATATATATATATATATATATATATATATATATATATATATATATATATATATATATATATATATATAGTTGTGATCATTTTTTGAAAGATCACCATGAACAAACATTCAAGCATACAAACATTGTACTATAAGCAACAACACTATAAACATATCAAAGAGAATCAAATGAGGAACAATTGCAGAGAGCAACAGATCCATTACAATTGCAGCATACATTACAATTGCAAAGATATCAAGAAGCAGCATACATTACAATGAGAAGAATATAAGCAACAACACTATAAACATATCAAAGAGAATCAAATGAGGAACAATTGCAGAGAGCAACATATCCATTACAATTGCAGCATACATTACAATTGCAGAGATATCAAGAAGCATCATACATTTCAAGGAGAAGAATATAAGCAACAACACTATAAACATATCAAAGAGAATCAAATGAGGAACAATTGCAGAGAGCAACAGATCCATTACAATTGCAGCATACATTACAATTGCAGAGATATCAAGAAGCAGCATAGATTACAATGAGAAGAATATAAGCAACAACACTATAAACATATCAAAGAGAATCAAATGAGGAACAATTGCAGAGAGCAACAGATCCATATATACACTATGTCAATTAGAAGAATACTAAATCTGTGAAATCACACAGATCCATATATAGATCATGTTAAGCTTGAACCAATATATTGTAGCAATAAATCCAGAAATCATTACAGTCCAATGCCAATCCTAAATTATAATTAAAACAAACTTCAAATGAGGAAATAAACTAATGAGAAATGGTTAAATTCAACATCTCTTGAAAACGGATGAATGCTAAGCTTCAGTCCTTCAAACAAAACAAAACCTGGACTAACAAAACACTGCCACTATATGTTTTCCTCATAAAAAATTCCTGCACTGGACAACCATAAAAATGTTAGAAAAAATGGCAGTTTCTTACATATCACCACATTAAATTTTGAATGTCAATGTTATACCATAATTACACTGAAACACATATCACATACCAATTTTACATGTTGGAAACCAATTCTGACCAGACCTTCCATTCACTATCATACAACATACAAAGTTGATTACAACATGGATATAGAAGAACGAAATCTAAGAACAAAAGTAAATATTAGTATATCTAATTAAAATAATGGCATACCTTTCATCTTCTAAATCGATATACACGATAGACAGTCCCTCGCACACATCCACGACTCTGTGATTCACATCAAGCCCCACGCTGATCATTACATCTGCTACAGATTGAACATCGTCAACTACAACAAACCCTAGACCAAGCTTCTTTGCCTCATGTTTTCCCCTCCACTTGATTTCAATCATCTTTCGTTGCCACACACCTACGATATTCCTCAGCTTCTTCTCCTTTTCCCATATGCATGCATCGCTGTCCGATACCCTTAAACCCAAACTCACGCACAACTTGGTCACCTGACCTTTCTTCCATCTTGACACGTATTAGTTATCGCCTAATAGTTTCAAAAGTTGTTGCATTTCCGACCGAGGGCCCATTTTCAAAACTTTAAGATTGTGTCGTTCATTGTAAACTTGCTTGATATTTGAAACGTTATCCGGTTTTTTCCATTTCAAATTGGCAAGTATGTTGCGAGGCGCTACTTTGACTATCGATAAATCCGAAATCACAATCTTCTCTTCGCGGGACAAACGAAACGCCATTGGATGCCCGTGTAACTTGGCGTCCAAGGCATGATTACGAATTCCACAAATGACGCTCAAACGCCACAAATCATCAACCATCCGAGTCGCGCGCAACTTAAACGGACACCCGCACTTTCTCGATCCCGTGTCTTCGTGTTTTAACACCTAGTTTGATTGTACATAAATCCCACCCCGTTCGCAATTCAAAACAACGAAAGCTTTCCGCCTACTATTTCCATTGTCGGACCTTAAAATAACAATTCCAAATCCAAGTTTACAAGCTTCGTTACGAACCCAATCAATCAATTGTTCGCGACTAGCGAAGCTCCGATCATTTGTAAATTGTTGCCGAACATCAACCACATCGATCATCGATTTAACGTCGATACCTGGATCGCTACTAACGTTAGCTACTATGTCGTCGTGCACAATGTTGTCCGGATGCACCATACCTAACATATGCAAAAATTAGCAAAATTGGCCAAAACTGTTTTTTTTACTGTCAGGGCTTATTTCGGAAGTACATTTCCAAAATTTGTTAGGTAACATATTTCGGAAATGAACTTCCGAACCATCGCAGGTTTCAGCAGAAAATTGTTGAATCAATGTAGTGAAATAGGGGATGAAATGAGAGATGTTTACCTCAAATTGTAGCTTTCTATGCTCCCTTTAACGTGATCAACTGTTTGAAACTTGATTTTGAGACGGAAAATGAATGGAGATTGATTGAGATTTGGAGAGGGTTTGAAGTAGTTTTGGAGAAAAAAAATGATAAAATAGTGAAGGAGGGAAATTGTATATGCAGATATGTTTTCGGAAATGAACTTCCGAAATATTTCCTTTTTTGAATTTTCATGCATTTCGGAAATTCATCTCCGAAAACACCAAAAAAAGTGGTGTTTTCGGAGATGCATTTCCGAAGTTAAAAAAAATCTAAAAAAAAAAATTACTTCGGAGATGTATCTCCGAAGCAGGGGCAAATGGGGGATTTCGTTGGGGTTGACCCCATAGGGAGGTGGGTAAAGAAATTCTCTGATTAAATGATTCCGTTAAATTAAATCACTTTGTAGTTGTGCAGAGATACCAAGTATAGTATAGTGGGCTCGAATTTGTGACATTCCACTTAATTGATCTTTAGATAGTAAACTCCGTAAGTTTCTATTCCATCTAGGTCTTGAAATTTAGCCTGAATGCATGAAATATTGTCATTATAATCTTGAATGTAATCAACTTAAAAAAATATTTATGTATATTTTTTTATTAATCATTTGAGTTCTCGAAAATGTTTTTACAATTTTAATTTAGTGTTTTTTATTTATCAATTTACTCCAAGTTTTTTTTTTTTTAAGAGGCCAATTTACTCCTAGCTAATAAACCTATTGAAAGCAGTTTGTATGGGAAAATGAAAAAGTAGAGAATTCAAAGTGACGCACATTGCCACACTCAAGTATTCTTACAACCGCGAGAGCTAGCACAATAAAACCAACGTAGAGTAGGGACGTTTGAGTTTTCCATAACAGAAGATTAATGTTGGAGTACTATTGAGTGAATATCAAACGATTAGAATATTGAGTGAATATAAAACGAAAGAACCTTAAGTTAAAATATCACAAGTCAAGAGTAAGATAAGCAGAACGTTTATATTTTTTTCTCAGTCTGAAGAATGGCTAAAAAGTATGAAGGACGTGCTGTTGGAATAGACCTTGGAACCACGTATTCTTGTATTGCTGTGTGGCTTGATCAGCAAAATAGAGCAGAGATAATCCACAATGAACAAGGGAACAGAACCACGCCTTCTTTTGTTGCTTTCACCGAGGATCAAAGATTGATTGGTGATGCTGCTAAAAACCAGGCTGCAACCAACCCGGAAAACACCGTCTTTGGTATATTTATATTCTCTATTCATATTCATGTATGTATTTATTTTGTTGCATTGCATTGATATGTTATCAATTTTATTTCGACAGATGCTAAGAGGTTAATTGGTAGGAAATTTAGTGACTCTGATGTTCAAAATGATAACATGTTGTGGTCATTCAAGGTCATTGCTGGTGTCAATGACAAACCAATGATTTCTGTTAAGTACAAGGGTCAAGAGAAACTGCTATGTGCTGAGGAAATCTCTTCTATGATACTAACTAAGATGCGCCAGACTGCTGAAGCATTTTTGGAAACGCCTGTTAAGAATGCTGTTATTACTGTGCCTGCTTATTTCAATGATTCTCAAAGAAAAGCCACCATGGATGCTGGTGCCATTGCTGGACTTAATGTTATGCGGATAATCAACGAGCCAACTGCGGCAGCTATTGCTTATGGACTTGACGAAAGAACTAAATGTGTTGGAGAGCGAAATATTTTCATCTTTGATCTTGGTGGTGGGACTTTTGATGTGTCTCTCCTTACAATCAATGGTAAGGTATTCCATGTTAAGGCTACTGGAGGAAACACTCACCTCGGAGGGGAGGACTTTGATCATAGAATGGTGAACTACTTTGCGCAAGAGTTTAAGAAGAAAAACAAGGTCGACATCGCTGGAAACTCAAGAGCCTTAAGGAGGTTGAGGACTGCCTGCGAGAGAGCAAAAAGGACACTGTCTTTTGCTGTTGTGACAACCATTGAGGTGGATTCTTTATATGAGGGCATTGACTTCTTTTCTTCAATCACTCGTGCTAAGTTTGAGGAAATCAATATGGATCTTTTCAATCAGTGTTTGAAAACTGTTGAGAGTTGTCTTATTGATGCTAAGATGGACAAGAGAGCTATACATGATGTTGTACTTGTTGGTGGTTCCTCTAGAATTCCAAAAGTACAACAGCTATTGCAGGATTTTTTTGCTGGTAAGGATTTATGCAAGATCATTAACCCTGACGAGGCTGTTGCTTATGGTGCTGCAGTGCAAGCTGCTTTGTTGAGTGAAGGCTTTAAAAATGTTCCAAACTTGGTGCTGCAAGATGTTGCACCATTGTCTCTTGGTATCTCAACCCAAGGTGATATCATGGATGTGGTAATTAGTAGGAACACTAACATTCCTGTCAAGAAAACAAAAGGTTATTTTACTGCTGCCGATTACGAAACTTCTGTCTCCATTATTGTTTATGAGGGTGAGAGAGCAAGAGCTTTCGACAACAATCTACTTGGTTCTTTTAATCTTTCTGGTCTCCCACGTGCTCCTCGTGGCCATCCGTTAGAGGTGTGTTTTGCTATCGATGAAAATGGAATCTTGACTGTTTCTGCTAATGAAAAATCTACCGGTAGTCAAAATGAGATTACAATAACTAATGAAAAAACAAGATTGTCTTCCAATGAAATTAAAGATATGATCAGTGATGCTGAGAAGTACCGTGCTGCAGATGAAAAGTTTCTAAAAAAGGCCAATGCGATGAATGCAATAGATTACTGTGTTTACAAGATGAAGAATGCTTTGGAGAAGAGGGATGTGAAACTAAAGCTCTCTTCGCAAGAAAATGAGAAGATCAATTCTGCAATTACTAAGGCCTCACATTTGCTTAATAGTAACCAGCAGAGTGAAATAGGTGTCCTTGAAAATCATCTTAGGGAGCTTGAGAGTCTGTTGCAGGTAATTATGGGCAAATCTGTCTAGTTTTTTGTTTTGTCAATTGCTATTTTCTGTGCTAGTTTTGATTGCTGCTACTTTAAGTGTTAGACTCAGTTGCTACTTTTGTTTTGGTAATTTGTATTTCAAGTGAGCGAAATTGTGGCAAAGTATTGGTGCTTGCATATCAGTACTATTTGGTTTCAGTTTGGTTTTAATTTGCCTTCAATGATCTCAAAGAATGAAAAACCTGGCTTGGACAAATTTAAAAATTGGTTGCATTGGTTGATAATTAATAGGAACATTTACCTAACTGAATTGAAATTTAAAAAGTTGGTTACCAAGATATGGTTAATACCAAATATAAACATGAGGATCTCAACTGTATTTTTTTTAGCATGCATTAACCATCACATGTCAACCATTATTTATATTGCATATCCATCACCAAAATAAAACTTAAAACCTTCCCTTCTCTTTTCTTCTTGTATGAGTGTTTTGAGTGCACAATCGTGGCTCTTTGCATGCATTTTTCTCCTTCAAGAAAATGAAAACGCGGCTCTTTGATATCATATTATTTTAATTTTGCATCCATTAAACACTTGCATATTCATATCATCCCATATTTCATTTTCAATTTTTTAGACTCAATTTAGTGTCTGTATGGTTGTGTGGTGAAAAAAAAAATTAATTTTGAAGAATTTATAGAATTGATTTTAGTTAAAATTGAGTTTAACATAAAGTGATTTATATTTGGAGATATTCACAATAAAAGTGATTTGTATGAAAATTGTTGTTTTGATATTTTTATCAAAATTGCTTTTGATTGTGTAAATGACGAAAAGGGTAAAAAAAAAATAAAGAAAAGATGATGAGTATTGATGTTGTTCAATTTAAGGGGAAAAAAAGAAAAACGGATGGAAAACGATAATTGATTCCTAGAAATGATTTCAAGAAGCTAGGAATTATAGCTTCATAAAAAATCAATTCTGAACTAGAAAAAGCCCGGTGGCGGCAGACTGTTTGAGAATGTCAAACACTCCATAAATGATTTTAAGGGCCCATAATTGATTCAGATGCTTTCTACCGGATAACCAAACATAAATTTAGGCAGCATATTATGGGTCAGTTTGTTATCTGGTCAGGGTAGTTGTTCTTGGTTCTTTTGGTTTCTGTGTAGTGGTTCATGGTGCGGAGTAGGTTGTTTGGCTATGTCCTCCCTCTAGATGCTGAATGAACGTCTTTTTTCTTCACTAAAATTTATGAATCATATCGAGCCCCTGAAGCACCCTGTCCGACCTATTCTCCGACTGACCGGACAGGGAACCAAGATAATCATAAGAAAATTTCACCAAAAAGCCACATATTGAGTCTAGTTTCCAAATCTGAACATTCTCTTGATGGCAAAAGAGGATGTCCGACCCATTTAGGCACGCTCTGCAAAAGCCTGCAAAAATGGAGCTGGGCATGACAGACATAATTGAGGTTACGGATTTAAAACCTTGACATGCCCCTCAAGAGAATGGGGGGGGGGGGGGGGGCGATAGGACGGGCTCGCGAGCATCAAAATTTTTAAGCCTAAAAATTGAAAAAATTTATGTTAATGCTCGCGCCCTCAAAAACATGTAAAAAATAGGAAGGGGCACACATATTCGGGAGGGTGGAGGTCTAAGTCCTTGGTTCGTCCCGCGAAAAAGTATGACCAAAACGGACATGTTCGACGGGTCGAACCCGCTTTGTCACCCTACTCCCAACCAACCCTCACCAACCTTGCTAGGAGACCAAGTAACTCCTCCAAAAGCTCCTTTTCCCAAATCAAGAGAGGACACGTCCACCTAAACCTCTAAACTCAAACGCCCCCTTCCAAACTTCCTAAGAGCTCACCATCTAAGATTTTTTCTTAGAAACAAAAAAATAAACGCTCAAAGGATAAACATAACAATGTACTACTAACCCATACATCGTGCCAAAATTTGGTCATTTGATTGTCCTCAAGCCTCTTAACACAAGAAGAGGCGAACCAATCTGATTCCATATTAGATGGAATCCCAAGAAACAAAACCCTTCTCCACAACTGAGACACCCTCTTAAGAGCCCCTGCAATATCATCCAACGGGTGCCTACTCCTTGTGCTCGATACCTTTCATAGGAAATATCTCTCCATAACAAAGACACATCCAAAAGAATCCTCAACCTATACTTGCTTAACAGAGTGAGGTTAACAAGCCTAAGATCCCTAACACCTAAAAAACTTGCTTTTCGGCTTTATGCATTTGTCTACTTAACCCAAACAACCTTATCAACTCCTTTGAAATCTCCATAGAAAACACCTTTGTATACCAGCCAACTTCTGCCAGACAAAAATTGGCATATTCTTAAAAGACAAAAAGAACACTGAAATATAGTTCAACATCAAATTCCACAAGACCATCCTCCCTCAGAGACTCACAAATTTACTCTTACAGGAAGTTAATCACTTAGTGAATAGTTGAACCAAAGGATCCTAAATCCTTTTTTTTATCGGATTCATAATGCAAGTACTCCTAAATCGAAACCAAATATAAGGATTATCCACATTAACTCTAAAAAGACAGCTCTAGGAAAAATTCACTTCGAGGCCCAATGCAAGCTTAGAAAAGGTTATCAATTGACGGAACCCCCACTAACACCATTTTATCAGCATGTTGGAGATGATACACTGGTAAATCTTCGCTCCTGATTTTAAACCCTTCAGAAATGCTTTACAAAATAACTACTCCATCCGTTCGTTTATAAGTGTCACATTTGTGAAAAAAATTTGTTTCAATTTAATTGTCACTTTCAAATTTTAATATAGTAATCATTATAGTTTTGTCAAAATCGCCCCTAACTAATTATTACGAGAGAGAGAAAAAAGTATATTGAAATGATTAAAACTTAAGGGTATTATAGACAAAAGAAAAATTATAGCTTAAAAAGTAACAACCATTATTAATTTTCTTAGTATATTTAAAAAGTCAAAATGTGACAATTAAAAAAGAATAGAGGGAGTATATTATAACTTTATGGATGTGACATTTAAAATCACATTCAACTTGTCACAAGTTAATCACAAGTCTCAATTTTATTTTCCCTACGGTGGTGGGTGGTTTATCAGGACCGGCCCAACACATTTCGAGGCTTAAGACAACATTTAAAATTAATTTTTTAATATGTTAATTTTTTTCTAAAATTAATATATTTAATATTTTTTAGGATGTGAAAGCATTAAATTTTTATAATTAATTTTATTTAACATTTTATTTTTAACTAATAGTAAACTTAATTCATCTAAATACTCTTCTCATTATTTAATAAAAAATCATAATTGAAAAACAATACTAAGTTCTTAAAAAAAAATTTAGATATTAATTCTCCTCTCAAAGAATTCAAAATTTTACTATCTATACATTTAATTTTTTAAATTAACAAATTAAAGAATACACATTGCAAATAGTTATTAGTAATGTATATTTTAGATTGGTGTTATTATTAAATAGATATATAAATCAATTTTAAAAATTACTTTAAAATAAAATTATTAAAACCATAGAAATATAAATTAAAATTTTGAGGCCCTAGGCGGTAGCCTTAGGGCCTACCCCTAGGGCCGGCCCTGTGGTTTATGATAAATTTTTGGCTCTAAATTATCACTCCAAATAATTTTTTTTCTTCTATTTTATTTAAGTATATTTTTTCACATTTATTTTTTTCTGATTCCTTTGTCTTAGTGGAAATTACTTTTTCTTCTTTTTTTTCACATCAAATTTTTTTTCCATCATCTTGGTGGGTGGTTTACATTTTTCCTTGGAATGACGAGTCATTTTAAATCTCGCAAAAATGACATAAACAAATTAATTTCTAAACAAAAATATTTGTTTCTATCTCGTGTAAATAAAATCAATAATTTTTACATCATCAATGTTATTGTTTCATTTAATTCAAAAAAATAAATTATGCGAGTAGTTTAGTGAGATTTCTCACTAAAAGGGATGTTGACAAAACACACTTTAATACATTAATTTTCAGTAGTGATTGAGACTGAATTTGATAGGAAGAATCACGTACAACTGTGATCAAAATGAGACTGAAATGACTTGATATCAGAACTGACCTCCGAATCGGATTAAACTAAATGGTGATAAAAAAAAAACACTTTAATACACATATTTCAACACACCTTCTTCTAATGGATTAATTTCATTTCATATGAGACATGCCCAATTTGTAAGAGACCTGCATATTTTGGTGGAATCCATATAAATTTCATCCAACAAAAGATAATGTTGGAGTGTGTGTTAGAGGCGCACGGATCCTCTTATCCAACAACTAAAACAATTTAAAGAAAGAAAATAAAAATACTCCCTCTGTCCCAAAATAAGTGTCACATTTACTTTTTAGATTCATTGAATATTTAATGTATCTGGTCTCTATACAGACTAGATACATTAAATATTCAATGAACCTAAAAAGTAAATGTGACACTTATTTTGGGACGGAGGGAGTAATAAAATAATATTGAAAAAATATCAATGGTGGAGATTTCAGGAGAGAAACAAAATGATAGAGTCCATTTCGTGTTAGAGAGTACTCTAAGTCAATTTTAACTTTTTAGATTCATTAAATAATTAATGTATCTAACTTACATATGGTTCAAATACATTATTTATTCAATGAATATAAAAAATCAAAATTTACTTATAAATAGAAATAGAAATAGAGAGAATATCTTTCTAACCAAATGATTAGTTAATAATTTAAGTTATTAGTGAACCAAATGATTAGTTAATAATTTAATTAATTATTTAATATTTACCTATAGGGTTTACTTGAAGGCTAAAAAAAGAATTTTTTAACAAAATAGCTAAACCAAATATTAATTATTAATTATTTAATATTTACCTATAGTATGTTAATTAACTTCGATGGTAGTTATACATTTCTTCTTACTTTCAAAATTCATTTAACAAAATAGTTAAACCAAACCCACCATAAAAATCACACCACAAAACTTGGTCAACAAAACCATCAATATGACATTCAAATCATTAGTCCTTTATAAACCATTTTTTCATACAAATGTTTTAAAAACCGGACCGGACCGGTCGAACCGGAACCGGTCAGGTAATCGGTCTAGTTTGATTGTTGGATCGGATATAATATTGAACCGGTGTGAACCGGTAAAACAAGAAAAACCGGCGGTTTTTCAGAACCGGTGGTTTAAATGCATTTATAATTTTTTTATTTTAAAAACTTGAAACAACATCATTTTAATTATTTTAATAAAAAATAGAAAATAAAAAATAAAAAAATAAAATATAAATAAAAATAAAGATTTTCGGATGCGGTTAATTTTGTTGCAGATGATTTTGATATTGAAGAAGGAGATACCAACATTGAATAATTTTTTCTTCTTTGAAATTAAATTTAGTAGACAATGAAGTTACTTTATTATAATTTATTCAATTAGATTATTTTGCGATTAAATTTTGTTTGCAAATATATACTTTGTAATTTTGTACTATTTTATTAGGTGTGATACTTATGTTTAAAATTTGTATTTAAATTTTTTTTTTTTGAGTAAGCAAGTTGTATTAATAAGAGAACTAAGGGTTCTCAACACCTGATTATATCAAAAAAGGGGGAGATAACCCCGCCAAAAAAAAAACGAGAAATTACAAACCAATTAGCACTACGAAATAAATAACAAAGGATCTTTGTTAAATTCGTAAAAACTACAAATGGGATGTGTAATATCTCCTATAAAAGCCCACTTCCACAACAAAAACTTGATGCTCCAAATCGAATTATTCGCATTCCACACTTCGTTCCTAAAGCACACCCCATTTCTACAAAGCCATAGGGACCATAAAGTTGCTAACCAAACTACTCCTAATTTACGTTCTTTAACTTTCTTTTTTTTACAATAAGATAACCAATCCATAAAGCCACTCAAACAATCTTCCTCCACCCTCCAAACGGTTTACCAATCCACCTAGCCACCGCACACCAAACCACCCTAACCGAAGAGCAAGTAAAGAAGGAATGATTCCGACTTTCCGGATCGACACCACAAAAAACACACTTTGAATTTTCTACCGTAAAAGAAATACCTCTATGTATGAGTAAATCTTTAGTTGGAAGCCTATTCACAAAGAGTCTCCAACCAAACGCCTTAACTTTGAACGGAACCTCCGTTTTCCAAATCAAGTTCAAAGCCCCATCACATTTGTTAAAAGGACCGAAAGGAATTCGAGATCCGGCATAAAATTTGTAACAAGAAGCCACCGTGAAAACACCGTCCGCTTCGGCTCTCCAAACCGCCCCATCGCCTTCAAGATTGCAAGGCCCGCGGCCCTCCACCAAAGTACCCAAAAAATCCATTTCCGACTCAAGGTTATGCTCGGCAATCACCAACGGATTTAACCCAAAATTCCCCCACTTCCAAACCCCATTCTCCCAACCACCCATTCCCGCCACCGCCACTTCCTTCAACCTAGAAGACGCATATAAATTCGGGAATTTATCCTTTAAACAAAACGACTCTAACCACATAGCTTCCCAAAACGGAGTAGAAAACCCATTCCCCATTTCGAAGCGAACAAAAGACTCCATCGGATCACCAATCTCACCCTTCCCAAAATTACCAATAACCATCAAATCCCTCCACCAAAAGGAAGCAACAAGAGAAGAGAAAGATGAAGAAGAAGGAGTAGAATAAGGAAACTTACCTCCACTAAAAGCCTTCATAGTTACGTCTCCATAACGTGCTTTCAACAATTTATACCAAAGGCCATCCTCTCCTTTAATAATTCTCCATCTCCATTTATTTAGAAGCGCCAAATTAAAGTCCTTGATATTTTTAATGCCAAGACCCCCTTTATCCACCGGTAAATAAACACTCTTCCAACTAATCCAATGAATCCTCTTTTTCTCATCCATCCCTCCTCCCCACAAGAAATTCCCTTGAATTCTCGAAATTTCCTTTGCCACCGTTGCCGGCATTTTGTAAAAAGACATCGTAAAAATAGAGAGAGAGCTAAGAACCGACTTCAAAAGAGTTATTCTACCACCCAAACTAAGAAAACGATTCTTCCAACACAAAAGACGCTTCTTCAACTTAGTCACTAGAGGTGACCAAGTCACTATCTTCCTCGGATTGAACCCAACGACAATACCAAGAAAAGAAAAGATCCCTTCTTCCACTTTGCAAGAAAGAACATAAGATGCCGCATCCAAAAAATTCTTACTAACATTATAGCCAATCAATTACTCTTGTGATAGTTTATGCCAAGCCCCGAAACAATCTCAAACGCCCTAAGCACCGCCTTAATTGCCCACACATGCCTCCACGATCCCTCACCCATTAAAAGCGTATCATCCGCGAATTGAAGAATATCCACCGCACACTCCCCCTTGATATCGATACCTTTGAATTCGCCATTCTCCACCGATTTCATTACTAAACCCTCTACCACCCATTATTAACTTGTGAATTTATTTAGGATATGATATTTTTTTTTAAAAAATTTCCGGTTATATTTTGTAGAGACTAAATTATCATGTTCGACATGTTTTATACCTATATAATTTTGTTATAACGACCGGTATGTTCAACTGAGTTATCCGGTTTAATCCGGTTTAGTCATGTGGTTTGACCAGTGACCCAGTGGCTCGACCAATAAACTAGTGACCTAATACCCTGACCGGTTTGATGTCCGGTCCGATTTTTAAAACACGTTTCATACCAACATCCTCAAAATTCAAAAAGTAGTTGTTAGATTAGGTAGTTTCACACCAGTTTTTAAAAACATAAGTACCCACCCAAGAAACACCAACAAACAACTAACAATTTCATCCATCTCCTCAGAAATGTCTCTTTGGCTCTCTAACTTGTTCCGCATACACTTGACGACACCATGGCCAATACTCACCTATGCAACCACTTGGGTAACACTCTTAACCATAACAGTGGCAGTGGCGTCAATCTCACCGCAGGTTACGTTTGTTTCAACGATTTCTCCTTCTTCTGTGTTCTCTCAGAAGTGTGAAAACGATGGGTTCCTTAGAATGCCATTGGATGTTCCTGGAGAGATTCTATGTTTTCCTTCTCATTTGTTTGTCAAGTCTAAGATTGATTTAATTGTTCCTCCAATCTTCACTGCCTTGATTGTAGCAGCTTCTACTTGCGTGGTCAGAGCTGTTGGCTTGTTTGAGGAAGAATGATCTAACTCTTCTACATGAACATTATTCACTCAGATATTATACTTTTTCTATCGCATAAAAAATGTAGTAATATTTTTTGGGTTTCGCACTCTGGTTCCTAGAGGAAAGGGGCCTTAGTAATCCAGAGCCTGTGTCGAGAGGTATGTAATATTTTGTTTATAGGAAAAATTGTTCTGCAAACTTGTAATGATATTAAGTTAACAGGAGCCTGGGGTTAAACGTACATGAACTGCACAAATTAGAAATAGAGAAATTTGTGCTAAATACATTAGTTCTGTCCAACATGGGTGTCATTGATCTTTGTAAATCCAAACAATGAGTTTACTAATTCTTTCATCATAAAACAACTTACAGAATTAATCAATTGACACAAAGTCTTAATTACAGTTTTGATATCATTGTATTTTTTTTTTTAAATTGTTAATTTATAAACACCAACTACATGTTATATTCAAACATAAACTTAAATACAAATAAACATAGATGAATAGTTTACATTCGTTTGACTCAATTAACATATACCTATAGATTGAGTTACTCCAACCACTCCAAAGTAATAAAATAATTGTTTTGATATTTTATTTAAGTTCATTATTATTATTATTATTATATCATTTTTTTTAATAAGCAATTTGTATCTAGCGGGTTTCGAACCAATTAGTTGTAATGAAAAACACCAAAACAATCTTTTGTCTTTGTCCTCCACCTCATCAATTTAGGGACATTTTGTGTTCAAATTTTACTTTTTGCAATCAAATTGTACAATTGGTTCTATCTCAAACATAGTTACTTTCATTTGTGTACAAATAGCAAATTCCATTTGTTTTAATAATTGAAGTACAACCAAGTGGTAACTGATGAAGTATAATATTTGAATTTATACCTACTTTTTCGGTGAACAGTACTAATGCTTCCCCAAGTCTGCAAAGTTCTGATCACATAGGGATGATTTTTGAAACACACTCAACCTCACTTCTCTCTCACCTTAACCCTCATCTCTCTTCACATTCCTCATTTTTTCACACAACCTTCGGTTTTCATCTTCTTCCACCGTCTACTTATGAAACTCAAATTTCTCATTTCAAAACTAATCTATTCCTTTAGCTTATATCATTTCAAAACTCAATGTTCTTCTTTCTTTTCTCTATTTCAGAATCAAAACATAAATGTGGATATGAGGAGGAAAGGCTACTCCTGTGGCGGTGTCGGATTCGTGAAGGTGATGTTTTAAACCTTCACACCAACCTGCTTCTGATCTGTTATGTTCTTCCTCTTCATCCTCATTTATTTATTTTTTTCTTCATTTTGATACTAAAAATCTCAACATTTGGTTATTATTGCGAAACATGATTGGTTTCAACTTTATCTTTTTTTTTCTTCTTCTGATTTGCCCTGTTAATATGTTTTGTATTTGATGGATTCAGAGACAGTTCTTTGGTGTTATTTGAAAAAGATGTTGTTGTTTGATGTTGTTTATATGTGCAGGTTTTATTGATCTAAATATTTTAATATACGAAACTTTACTATTGATCCAGATATTTTTGTAAACAATACATAAACATAAATAATATTTGTATATGGGAAAAAGTCTATATTTATAATCCAAAAAATTTTGATTCAAAAATGGTATACGGGAAAAAAAATCTATTATTATTCTAAATATTTTTATATATGAAAAATGATATTTATGATCCAAAAAATTTTGATTCAAAAATGGTATATTGGAAGAAAAAAAATCTATTATTGATCTAAATATTTGTATATACGAAACTTTACTATTAATCTATATATTTTTTTGTAAAAGATATCTAAACAAAAATAATATTTATATACGGGAAAAAATTTATTATTGATCTAAATATTTTTATATACGAAAGATGATATTTATGATCCAAAAATGGTATACGGGAAAAAACTTATTATTGATTTAAATATTTTATATACGAAAAAATCTATTATTGATCTAAATGTTTTTTTTTAATCTTCTATTTAAAATAAATATATTATGTAAACAAATGTGTGTACCAGACCAAAACCCATGCGTATGCACGAGTTTATTATTAGTTTTTTTTTTATAAAAAAGAATCATATATTCAAAGAAGAAAAAAGAAATGAAAAAAGAGATATTAGATCAAAATTTTCTTAGAGATTAACAAAATGATAAGGAGGAAGCCACAATTTGTTGTGAACAACTAAAGGAATTTAGGCTTCTGGAGGCTTATCTCAAGACAAAGGCGAAATAAAATTGATAGCCAAAAATACTAACAAATATGCACATTGATTTTCTTGTTTGTATATATGAGATAAATAAAATCTAAAATACCTAATTTTTACTAAATAATTAAGCCAAATGATTTAATATTCCAAGGGATAAACTTAGGATCATGGGCAACCAATAACACAAAAGAAGAGTCATTTTCTAGGCAAAGATTATTCTAGCCGAAATGATAAGCAAAATCAATGATTTTGATAACCCAAAAAACTCAGCATAAATTAAGGAAAACCAATCAAACTTTTTTGCAAAGCCGAAAGTAAAATTACCCAAAAAGTTTCTGAACAAACCACCACACAAAGCCTGATCAGTGGAGAAGAAGCCTTCTATGTTGCACTTCAACCAACCATCTGCATGGTGCTTCCAAATAATTTCAATAATTTTTGAAGTCTTTGGCGGATGCAACTTGACATTGAAGGTCTTGATGATAGTGAACTCATGAATGAATGAATGAGCTAACCATCTTGTTATTTGTGAAATATGACAAATCATCATATTATATACGAATTTTTATAATCGGTGACAAATCCGTAATATAATTGACACATTATTAGAAAATGAACAACTCATTAATTTTAATGGTATAAAATGTTGGAGAATCAAAATTGTTTGAATTTGAAATAACAAAACTAATTTCATCAATAAAATAAAATAGAAAGACAAAAACAATAATTAAATTAGGAGTGCGCAAAAATATGGTTAATTAGACCGTATACTCAAACTAAATAACCATAAATAACTTTAACATTTAAATAAATAATAAACTGAACCACATATTATAAACAAGTCAGTTGACAAAACTTAAATTAAAAAATAGTTTTAACCATTTAAGTAATTTAAAAAATATATTATTTAAATAAAAAATAAGTTACTCAGACGGAACGTTTCGGATCAGGCTATTTGATAGGACTCTTAGTCTCTCATGCGAGATTATAGGTTGGGCCTCGATTGGTGAGACTCCAAATCTCTTAGGCGACGTATCGAGTATCCTGGGGTAGGACTTCTATCAAGCTCTTAGACAAGACTTTAAAGTCTCTCGATTTAGACTTCAGTCGCGTCCTTTAGGCTAAACTTTAAGTTAGATTCCGCCCAAAAAAAACTTCAAATTACTCAGGCGAGACATTTGAGATAAGCATGTTTGATGGGACTCTTAGTCCTTAAGACAGGATGATATGTTTAGTCTTGACTGATGATACCAGACATAGAAATTTGCGTGATGGCTTGTGGTATGAGTTCTTCATGATAAACATTTTCTATGGATTTTTATATTAAATATACAAAACATATGGCCTAATACTTGTAGAGTCTTTTCCAAGAAGTACATTTATTGTGGAACCAATGATATACATCAACAGAAGTGATGATGCATAATACTTGCGGACTTTCTCTTGGTTTTTCGATTAACCATAGCAAATCAAATTACACCAGTGGTTTATATCCTTTGTAACAATCACAACATTAGGAAAATATTCTTACCTTAATGTTTAGCTCCACCGAAAAATCTTCTGATGCAACTTTATAAGAGCACCTTATCTCTTAGGCAATTGATTATATATTAGTTCATTCAAACAAGTTTTTTTTTTGGAAAATAAGCTAAACTAGATATACAAAATCCCTGAGTTCAAGTTAAACCCAAGAAAAACGCTCACAACAACACACATAAAACTGCATGTTCATTGTTGAGAAATGAGGGAGTTCAAGCTCAGCGACTCGAACTCGGGAAGAAGAGTTGAATTAACACTAATACTGTCGTCCCTTCTATACCCTAATTAGGGGTGGCAAAATGGATGGATTGGATGGATATGGATTGGATCCTTAATGGATGGATGAAACCAATCCATTAATCCATTACAATCCATTAAACTCTCTAAATAAAAATTCAATCCAATTCATCCATTAAGGAATAAAATTCATCCAATCCATCCATTAACAAATTTCTAATGGATGGATATCCATCCATCCAAAAGATAATTAAAAATATTTTATTTTTTTAAAAATTTCATAAAAATAATAATTTACGTATTTTAAAATAGTTTTTTCGTTTTTCTGAAAAATAATTGATTTTTCATTCTTCCGAAAAAAATTGAATTCTCGTTTTTCCGAAAAAAAAACTCGATTTTTTCGTTTTTTCCGAAAAAAACTCGATTTTTCATTTTTTTGAAAAAACTCAATTTTTTTGTTTTTCTAAAAAAAACTCGATTTTTTTCGTTTTTCTGAAAAAGACTCAATTTTTTCGTTTTCCCAAAAAAAACTTGACTTTTTTTGTTTTTCCGAAAAAAAACTTGACTTTTTTCATTTTTCTGAGAAAAAAACTCGATTTTTTCATTTTCCCAAAAAGACTCGATTTTTTTCGTTTTCCCCAAAAAAAACTCGACCTTTTCGTTTTTCCGAAAAAAAACTCGATTTTTTTCGTTTTTCTGGAAAAAAAAACCCAACTTTATTGTTTTTTCGGAAAAACCTGATTTTTTTCGTTTTTCGAAAAAACACGATTTTTTCGTTTTTCCGGAAAAAACTCGACTTTTTCCTTTTTCCTGAAAAAAACTCGACTTTATTATTTTTTCGGAAAAACCTGATTTTTTTCGTTTTTCGGAAAAACACGATTTTTTCGTTTTTCTGAAAAAACACGATTTTTCGTTAATTCGAAAAAACTGGATTTTTTCGTTTTTCGTAAAAACACGATTTTTTCGGAAAAAAACTCGATTTTTCAATTTTCTGAAGAAACTCGTAAATAATTTAAATCATTTAAAGTATAAAATAAAAATAATCCATTGAATTATCAAAATGTGTTTGATGGATTGGATCCATCCATGTATATAAATGGATGGATTTAATCCATTCATTAACTTATTTTTTATTTAGTGGATGGATTGGATGGATTTTTTGGGTAATGGATTGGATAAATTTTAGCTTAATGGATCCAATTGTCATCCCAAACACTAATCAAAGAGGAGATGCGTGGCAGTGTGACAACAAACTGCGCCTACTCAAATCTTCAAACTGCGCCTACTCAAATCTTCGTTGGCAATTAGAAATATTTCGATTTCCTATATGAGTTCTATAAATCATATAAGAGAATGATCTATGAAATAAAATCGCGTCTGCACCCTAATGCCAACATCGGTTATAAAATCATTAGATTTGCCCCTAATGTGCACAACGGCGCACAATATCCATCGACTAGATTAACAAAGATATTGAACTTCATAGAAGATAAATAAAGAATGTCAGCTCTAAATCACTCACTTCACAATGAACATAATCTATTTGACTCGGCTATGTGTAATAAATATCGTACATGGAAGGGACGGCATTAACAGGTCCCAATTCATCATCTTGGATTTTCTAATAACTTGGAAAAACAAAAACCCATAAGCTTTGCATATATACATCTAGTTTAGCTAATTTTACCATTTTAGTGATGGTGAGTGCATGTCAAATATTTCCATACCTCTTTTACCAAGAGTATGGTTCGGAGAGAGCACCAGCCTCTTTTTGGGATCATCCTCATTTTTCCTGTCATCTTTTTCATCATCGCCGCCAATGGCTGTCGACATTAGCATCTCATTTTCCTCGTCATCTTTTTCATCATCGCCACCCATGGCTGTCGGTATTAGCATTATCATTATAGTCGTTGATAGTAGCGGTTACAAAGATTTATTTTGAAGCCTAGATCAGTTTTATCGGGCCTCACACTGGGTGCCACTATACTTGTCAAAAAGTACAGATGTGTGTGGTATTACTATGTGGGTAAGGGATAACCAGAGACCTTTGTAATTAATAGAAGTTAGGACTTGCTCACGGTCGTGAGAGATCCCATTTAGTGGTGGTTTTCGACTATGGAAAGAGCAAGCTCATCTGAGAAGAGAGCTATGTTATGCGCAGGGGCGGTCCCGTGGGTGTGCACAGTGAGCCACCACACATGGCCTCATAAAAAGAATCTAGATAGAGCTTAGTTTTACAGTGAAAAGATCCTTGGTTCGAACATGAATATTATTTAAAAAAAATCATTTCAAAGAATCAAACACAGAACAAAGTCTTAACAAGTCTTACTTTACCACTACACAAAGAAATAATTAGTGAATAAAAATTAAATTTGATAAATATTAAAATATTTTACTAAGAGCTGTATTTTTTTTATTTTTGTATTTCTAATTTTATTAGAGGCCTTGTTTTTAAAACGAGAACTGGACCACTAAAATGTTTGAGTTGACCCTGGTTATCCGTGTATACTTAGGGTATAAAAATTTCTCTCCTTTCATCTTTGGAATGAGGTATTTATATAGGCTCTTAGGCTAGGGATGAGAATAAGTCAGGCTGGTCTACAAGGGCCTAAAGCCTAGCCTACTTAAGGCCAGACCAAGTCAGGCCTATTAAATAAAGAGGCCAGACTTAGGCTTTTTTAAAAGCCTACTTTATTAAATAGGCCAGACTTAGACAATTAAAAAAGCTTATAAAACCTTATATGTTGGCCTATATTTCCATATGTATTAGAGATATGCTAAATAGGTTGGCCCATGTATGCATATATATTAGAAAAAAATGCTAAATAGGTTAGCCTATGTATTCATATATATTAGAACAAAGGCTAAATATGTCGGCTTATATATGCATATATAGGCCAACCTATTAGGCTTCTTAAGTAATATGGATTAAATGAAAACTTTAATGAGATATATGCTTTTATATAGGCTTTCAGGCCAGGCCAGACTTTCAAAAAGGTCAGATCAGATCAAAAAACTGAGTCTATGATAGGCCATAGGCCACACTTAGGTCTTTTAAGTTTATCGTTGGCCATACTCAGGCCTTCTAAAGTCTAGTCTAGCCTAGCCTATTTCCACTCCTAGGTCTAGGGTTAAGGAAAGTTACTTTACCCACTACTAGATGATGGAGAAGAATGAGTTATTCCTCCTTTGACCCATTCTCCTGGTCCATTGTGAAAGGACACATCATCTCCCACATCTACTAGATGACTAGAAAGAGTCTTGGTGGACCAAGCCCATTCAGGCGAGGTTGTACTAGGATTTGGGCGAATGCATCACTTTTTTTTAGAAGGGAATTTCTGTATGGACCCCTGGCAAAATTCTTTTTTTAACCCCTGAATTTGGAGATGCATCTCCGTACGCACCACAATTTATTTTTTAGAGGTTTATTCGGAGATGCATCTTCGATTTTTTTAAGATCAAGTGTATTCGGATGTGTATCTCTGAATAAACCTCATAATTTAAGTTTAGGGAATTTTCGGAGTTGCAGATCCAAATGGTTAAAAATATAAATATTAATTATTTTGATTTCATACAATTAATAATTTATTAATATCTATCATTAATTTTAAATTTATGAAAATTAATAGATTAAATTAAAAATATAATTTATTTTAACACATTCTCATGAAAATTAATAGATTAGATTGAAAATATAATTTATCATTCCACTCTATCATTATTTATTTTAAGAAAAAATAATAATTTTAGTAAAAAAAAATATTAATATAATCTTAAATAATATTAAAATATTATGTTAAAAAATATTTAACAATATTAAAATATGCATATATAGTTTTAGTTAAGAAAATAATTATTATAAAAATATATATATTACTCAAGAAAATAATTATTACAGAAAATAATAATAATTATAATAATTAATAATAATATTTGTATTTATAAGAATAATAAAAAAATTATTATAAAAATAATAATAATTAAAGTAAATAATAAAAATATTAAAATAAAGTGGAAATAATATTAACTATAATAATGTCTCAGTTAAGAATCATATTAAAATAATTATTATAGAAAATAATTATTATTATAAAAAACATAATAATATTTCTATTTATAAGAATAATAAAAAATTCTATTTAAAAAAATATATTTTATTGATTTAATTTTTTTGACAAATTGATGACAATTAGAAAAAATATTAATAGTATTCAATAATTATATTAATTGTTTATTTTAATATAATATATTAATTTAATAATTTAATTAATAGTTTTAATTGTATTATTGTTTGAATATTTTAATAGTTGATGTTGAGAAATTAAAAATTGTTGATGTTGAGAAATTAAAATTTTATTTATATAATTTTGTTTAAAATATTAATAATATTCAATAATTATAATAATTAATATTTTAATATAATATATTAATTTAATAATTTAATTAATAGTTTTAATTGTCTTATTGTTTGAATATTTAATTAATATAATATTAAATAATTAATATTATTTTATTATTTGCACGTAGATGTTCGGTCATTGTGTGGTCGAGTAGTTGAAAAAAGTGTTTAAGGTGGCCACGTTTTTAGGCATGCTCGACCATTCATTGGGCGAGCAAATTAATATTTTATTAACTTTTTGTTATCTATAAATAGGATTGTTTGCTCATTTGATACTCACATCACTTACAACTAATATATTCTTTTCATTCTTAAATATGTCTTCAGTCACCCTTCCAGGTTTTTCAGTTATCAAAAGAGACGCTCTAGTTTTTTTAGCCAACAAAGCCTCCAATGAAGATCAAACTTTGGAACACGTAGAACTTCAAGCATTTTCAGAGGCACTTGATTTGCTGGTTAGACGAAAACATTCTTACGGTAAGCATATAAGGATAATTGATTGGCAAGTTATAGTGTCCAACTCAAATGGAGTAACTCGTTCCTAGAAACCGGTGAAAAATGATGTTGATGTCCTTAAGATGATGCTTGGACCAGCCGATATTGTCTTGATGGTTGTAATCTCCTAGATATGTTGATGTGTTTAGTCGTTTTATTTATTTATCGTGTTGTTGTTTTCTGCGTGGTGGTCTTTATTTCGTTCTACCTGAATGTTGTTTTTTAAAATTGAAATGAAAGATGAATTAGAATGTACATAGCTAAAATGTTGATGAAAACACTATGACCTATAAGACGGGTCTGCTACATTTGGACATTTCCTACGCATATTGTAACGCTCCGAATTTAATTAATTAGTTAATTAAATTATTTAAGAATTTAATCATTGGATTTAATCGAAGTTCGTGGATCAATCGGAATTGTCGGTATTATTTTGGGAAGCGTATTTGGATTATTAAGTTAAAGTCAAATTTTATTCGGTTAGTCGGAGAATTAATAAAGTTGATTTCGTCGAAGAAATAATAGTAGAAATAATATTATTATTAATATTGGACTATTTGTATTTAATTTGAATTTTATTGACGAAGTCGGAATTATTTTATTAAATTGGCATGGTAATTAATCGGATTAATTTGGTGAAATAAAGTTGAAGTGTTATTTTATTAATGAGCTTAAAAATAACTTTGGGTTTAATTTAAGTTGTTGTGAAGTAAGGAGGTGGTATGTCACTTAGGCCCAATTAAGTTATTTAAGTGATTAAATAAAATAACCTTACTATGTTGGATTTAGAATTGGAAGAAGGAAGAGCTATCATAACTCAAAGAGGAATAGGATTTGGTGGAGAGGTGAAGAAGAGATCCATGGCGGAAGAGAAAGGCTAGAGGAAGTCCAATTTTCGCAGCAAGTTTTTGCAGTGAGACACCTTAGTAAAACGGATGTTTCTCCCAATCCAACCGTTGGATCGTCGCGGTTCTTGGACACAGCGTTCCAGACTCGTAGAGGTAACTTCTGACCGGAGCAATTTTTGTTTTGATGATTTTAAGTTCGTCTGACAAAGCGATTTCCGAACAGGTTTTTGGTGCGTCTCTGCACGTTGTTAGCGGCGGCATAAGCTATGGCAACCAGGAGAGTAAAGAAATCTCATATCCAAGGTAAGGGTGGGGTTCTAGCTCTATAAACGGGATTATGATGAATGATATGTGGGGGTTATGTGTAACAGCCCGAGCCTTCGGCGTTCCCGGCACTGTCACCTCATGATCTTCTCTACCCCCCCGCTAGTAGAGTTTTTGCCTTTCGTGGGAATCGAACCCTGTACCCTGGGGTTCAAGTGACTTTATGAAGTCTCTAGTTGTTGTTAGTCGAGTTAGTGTCTTGCTCTGATACGTAGCACTCGGGGGGATAAAGCAATTATTTTATTTATTATTTTGTTTGTTGAATTTTTAAGTGAATTATGTTTTAAATTGTCACCTAAAGTTACCGTGCAATGATGCTACAACTTGATTTGAATATTTATGAAGTTTGATGATTCCGCTGCGAGTTAATTGTTTAATTTGAAACAAAGTGATTTTTGAATAATGATTTGATTATCGTTTTAAACTCTTGTGCTATGTATCTATATGAAGGCAAATAAGTCGTAATTGTTTTTGAATGACGAATATGTGATACCTCAAATGAATTTGTTTGGAATTTATACTCTGATTTTTATTATAAATTACTGGGTAGATTTGGGGTGTTACACATATGACCTATTTCGCGACAAATCTCACACCTTTTCTTTTCTTTTTCATAATTGTCCATTTCGTTTCTAATTTGACTATTATTTAGGAGTCCTTTCTTTTACCTTCACATTATATCGTCATGGCAAAGAGTAAATCCTCTCTGTATTGTGGCCAGTTTTCCTGGTGTGGAAGTCCAATGAAGCTTTCCTGGTAGACTTTAAAAACATTAAGAATCTTGAACACGTTTGGTATATGAATGGTGTAGTCTTGGCGTATACTAGCATATGATGTGATAACATGGTAGCAAGGAAAATGAAATGCTTGAAATTTTCTACAATCCCACAATAGCTTCCAGAGATCAACGCTGAAAGTACTCAAAGGTCGAACATCATTCTGGTTAATTCTTTCGACCACCATGAAATAGAATATCTCGCGATTGAATTGCATGACATTATGACTGCTAGCTTTACTCACTTCTTCAACCATTCCTTTATTGTAGCCTTAAGTACTTAGTTCATTGCTTCGGCCAGGTTAGTTGTCATATGTACTCGGTACGATCCTCCGTCATATGCGATTGCCCACTTCGCCTGGGGAATATTGTCTATCCATTCCAGAGCCTCTCTATCTGATCTTCGTACTTCCCCTCGATGGTAATTAAATGTTGCCTCAGTTAACGCGTCCCTGTAATAAAAATGTTAAGAAAAACATTCCAATATCTATAAGTAGTTGTATTTAGTATAAATGTATATTGTTACCCATGTTGATAAGTTTTTTGTGTAGTTCCTTATCTCTAATCACACACTTAAAGTTTTGCATATGTGTGTCAGATATTAGACACAGATTGGCTTGTGGTGTCACGTGCATTCTCATATTCGTAAGAAAGAAACTCCAACCATCCTTTGTCTCCTCATTAACTATTACGAAAGCTAATGGGAAAATGTTATCATCCCCATCATGTGCCACCTCCATCAACAATGTCCCTCTATACTTGTCATACAACCATGCTGTGTCAACTTGCACAATAGGCTTGCAATAAGCAAAACCATGGATATACGGTTGAAAAGCCCAAAATAGACGATGGAAGATCCTCATGTCACTCAACTGTGTTCCGTTGTTTGAAATTGTTGGCAAGGTTTACAAATATATAATCATACCGGGAAGATAAGTTTTCATCATCAACAACCACTGGGAAAGGTCATTGTAATATGTCTCCCAATTTCGATACAGTGATTCTATGGCCTTTACCTTCGCAATCCAAGCTTTCTTGTACGATATTATATGCCCGTGTTTTTTCAGTAACATGAGTGATTATCACCTTTACCTTAAGAGAAAGGTCACTATTAATGAGATCCCTGATGTTGTGACTGATCATTTCTGAATTAAGTTTTCGATGGTCTTGTGACATAGTAGACATTATGCAAGTATGGGGTCTGCAGAGCTTACCAATCACCCACTTTGAGTTCTTCTTACGAATTGAAGCTCTGCATTTGAATTGGCATCCTGGATTCCTACATTTGATTATTTATCTTATAGTGTCAGATTTATACACCAAATAGTCAGGGTTGTTGGTGATATGCCAATGTTGCAATGCAACATCACACGCTTCATTGTTTTCAAACTCCACTCCTATCTCTAAGTCGTCACCAATATGGCTTGGTGTGTAGTTGCCAAAAAAGTGGATAGGTTAAGCAACCTCTAAACATATATTTTGCATGTGAATCAATGGATTATAAATATTAATTGGTTGCACATTTATAGCCTGAGCAGGAACGACAATATCTTCCTTATTCTCATCATCATTGCTACCACCATAAAGATATGTAAAACGGACCTCAAGGAGTTTATCTTTAATGTATTCACCAACCTCTTTATTTTGTATGAAAGGTTTGTTGTTTTGTGTTGGTTCATCATCTATATTTTGACTGAAGCCGTATTGATGCAATTGAGACTCTTAAGTTGGATATTCTTTGACATCAAGAAGACGCACATATAACTCAATCAAGTTTAGATTATCGAATGTATTGTGACACTAGAATATCACGTTCACCCCATTGTCGTTCTCTATGTGTTTCATTATGTAAAATACAGTACCATCGTCTCCTTCTTAGCGTTTGGGCATTCTGGCGCATACCACTAATTGCTCATAGAGTAGCGTGGTGTCATCTTATCTGTATGGAGTCAGGTAAATTTAGTTTATAATTGCTCTATTTATCCGCATGTAAATTTATATCGGTAATTTATAATTGAATTATTTGAAAATGATAGATTTGCTCAACAAGGTTTGGTTTACCCAAAAAAATCCTCGTGCTCAACTACGTGGATATCATTTCGCACTTGATCACATGGTTCCCAGAAATGTAAGTTTATAATGGTACAATCTCTTTAAGTTTTCATCTACGTGGATATGTATTCGCACTCTAACTGTTAATTTCGTGTGACTGTTTTTGTGGAGGCCCTACCTAGAGTACCCACCATGTGTTCAATACGATATGCGACGACGCCTATTATATGTTTTTTGTATTGTTGAAATGCATTAAGCGGAGAGGGTCAAATTAAAGTTTGGGTTTGAACAGCAAACCTCTTATCCACCAAGATGTCTTGTGGAACACCACAACACAGGAATGCAAGATACTTGGGGTCTTGCATGGACCGATGTGAACATCGGTTAGAACAACGAGTGGAGAAAAAGAAGATAATTGGTATTGGTTGGGAACATGGTATCTGATGAGTATCATCATAGTGAAGAATATATACAATGATTTAGAGATATTCCATTAATGTGTATTTCTCAACCACAATTTTTAGACGCTCACGTCAATATGCCTCCTCTTCAACTCAACAGACAGCCCTGCCGCCTATACATCAAGAAATTCCCCAAATGAACCCAACACAGTTTCAATCCTAAACATATCCATTCCCAAAAAAAAAAATACCATCACACATAAACCACAAAATAACACACATTTTATGTCATCGCATCTCAATAACCAACTCCTCACACCCCAACCCCTCACACAAACTACTACTACCACCAACAATATCAACAACAATCCACACTTCGACCACCCATGCAATGCAGTACAATTTCCTCAATCTAAATTTTACTACTCATACTCCCAATCTCAACAACAAACCTTTAACCCATCATCCTCCTAACCTTACTTTGACTATTCCTACCCACAAATTCAACAATAGACCTTTAACCCCAACTCTCCCAACCCACATCTACATTTGACGTTGGAAATGCATATTATCCTGACGTTAAACAGAGTTTTCCAGATACCTTCGTACCTACGCCCCAACCAGTCCCCAACTTTGGACTCACTAATAAAGAGCTTTTGAAATTTCTGGCTTTTCGTGTTGAAGATATGGATATTGCTATGGGCGGTGGTCCATCTCAGCAAAATGAAGATTTGTCACCCGACGATACTCCATCCCCTCTAGGACAACAAACCGAGTTAGGCAGAGGGCTAAAAAAAGTACCAGATGTGGAACTGGCGCACATCATAATGTACCATAATATGTATTTGTAGTCATTTCAATAATTATTAAAAAAATTGTTTTTATTTTCTTTAATTATTTAATTGTAATATAAATTAAAAAATTAATATTAAAATTTTAAAAAATATTAAACATTTTAGTAATATTAAAAAATATTAATATTATAGTAATATAAATTTTAAAATTAATAGTATATTAAACATTAAGAAACTAAATATTAAAATTAAATTATTTAGTTAAAAAAAACATTGAAACTATTTAAATTAAAAAAAAAAATTCCTTCATCCGCTCGGCCAATGGATGGTCGAGCCTGTAAAGAGAAAAAATTACTTGATCCACTCGCTGATTCACCAAAGTATGATATTTTGAATTTTTTTTTTAAAGTGTGATATTTTGGAATTTTTCATTTCAAAAGCGTGACATTTAGATAAAAAAAAATCAAGAATAAAGGCCAGTTAGAAACCTATAGCACCTTGTTGGAAATGATCAAAATCATACATTTGATAACTACAATCAGGGCCGGTCCAATTGATCCGGAGGCCCTGTTCTAATTTATAAAATGTGATTAAATTTTTAAAAAAAGTATAATTTTAATAATTAGAAATGTCGCACTAAAAATAAAATTATATATTAATAAATGAAACGAAAAAATATATCATTTTTTTGTTTTCGTTTTTGACAAAAGCACAGAACAAACGAAAGAAAAGAAAGAAGAGTGTGGCGATTTTTTTTGGAAAGGCAGCCTAAAATTTATATTTTGTGAATGTTCTATTTTTTTAAAAATGTTTTTATTTCCAATAAAAAATTGAACCCCTAAAACCTATAGAACTAATTACACCTTTCCTGAGTTACACCCTTCCAATTTAACTAGAACATTCAGGTTAATCTACTTCACCCTTCTTTTAAACTTCTATTAATTTTTCTGCAACTATATCATGATGAAATGCTATAAGAATTTTTTAGTAAATTAATTTTTCTGCAACTATATCATGATGAAATGCTATAAGAATTTTTTAGTAAATAAATAAATAAATTGAATAATAATTTATTTATTTTTTATAAAATCATCTTGTAAAAAATTATTATTGATAAATATTGTGTGCAAAGTAATTGATGCAAAAGAAAAAAATCTTTTTTAAATAGTCTTATATTTGGAGACTAGGAAGTAGTATATGTCACGTTTCAAATAAAAACTATGTGAGTGATTTGATAATTATAATATTCTCGTGGTAATTAATGTATTATAACTGAGCAAATGAATATTGAAAGCCCCTATGTTACTGAGCCATGCATGGAGCATAAAAAATCAAATGATTTATTTATTTTTTTCTCGGTAATAATCTAAAAAATTAGGCCCCTAAAAAATTGTGGCCCTGTGCAATAGCACAGGTTGCACTTGTTTATGGCCGGGCTTGACTACAATGGTGACACGATACAATTGAGTATGTTGCAAAACAAATGGTTGCAAAAAGGACAGATGCATGTAGAAAACTATGACTACTTATAAAAGACTTGATAAGTTTTGTAATTGAAAAATGAGAATATTAATTACTATTTTTTTAAATAAACAAATAATCATTAAATTAAAACAATGTCTTAAATAAAACATTAAAAAAAGGATAGATGAAAAAAAATATTATTGTTTAATGTAACTTTATTTTCTTCATTTTTCTAATCATCTACATCATTTCGTGCACAATTCTAATATTCAAACAATATACAAAGAAGCGAAGAAAAGAAATATTATATAAAATAGAAAAAAGAAATTAGTAAAATAAATAGAGATGTAATTTGCGTAGACGCGATGAATCAAATATTTTAGTTTAGTATGATTGAATATCATGTTACTTTCGTTTTGATGTACAGAATTATGTTACTAATTTCTTAATTTACTTAACACAAATGTGTTTCAAGACAACACTCAATAAATACATTTGAACAAAAAAATATGATTAATTTATATTCTTCAATGATGTTTCGTTTTTGAATCCAATTACAACATTTTTGTCGAGCTAAATTCTTCAATGATGTTTTGTTTCTGAATCCGATTACAACATTTTTGTCGAGATAAAGAAGCTGTCATTGATGTTTTGTTTTTGAATCCGATTACAACATTTTTGTCGAGCTAAAGAAGTTGTTATCCTAGAAATTGAACTCATGACCTCCGTAAGGCTTTTTTTCACTACACCACTTAATCTTTTCATATATATATATTTTATATTTAAACAAAACTACATATAATAAAATATTAAAAATTTCTAAATAATATTTAGAAAATCACTATATAAATTTGATTTTATTATGTAATTCTATTATGAACATATAAAAAATATATAATAAAAATAAAATTCACTTTTATGCAAATATAAATATAAAATAATATTATTTTTTATATAAATATTTTTTTAAGACAATTAGAAGGAAAATGATAACATAATAAAGAGAATTAAAAAATAGAAAAAAAAAACAAAAAAAATATTAGTGTCTGAAATTTCGGTCTCTGATTTTTTAAATATAAATTAAAGTTTAAAAAAACATTTTTTCGAGAATGAATAGGCGGTTACAAAATTTTAGTCGTTAAATCGGTGACTGATTTATTTTAGTGAACGATCTTGTGACCTCTTAAAGTTGACTAATAAATATCAAATTTTGGTGGCTAATTCAGTAGCTACAGTGACCGAAATTTTTTGGTCACTAAATCGGCCACTAAAAATAATTTTCTAGTAGTGTCCCAACAACTACATTTTTGTATATTTCAAAGCGCACACAATTTTACCTCTCAGTTTCTTTTAATACCCGAGGTGAAAATTTAGTATTTATCTCGGTTGGTAGTTCCACCGGAGGAGAAAAACATTGTTTTTTAATATTACATAAATTTCATTTTGTCACATATATATATATATATATATATATATATATATATATATATATATATATATATATATATATATATATAATTAATTTTTGTGACAAAACCTTTATTAACATGTTGTGACATGTTTTCATAAGATAGCAAGCCAGTCAGACAACATATATACAATTTTTTTTACAGAAATCTATACACACATTTTGTAATAAAATACACATGTTTTCAACAAGGAAGCACATAAATTGTTTACAACAAACTCAATATTGCACACATGCATTTACTTCATACTAATCTAGGTTACTAGGCAACATCTCATGAAAAATTAGTTTAACTCATAAGTAATATATGAAACAACCGACCCTACGTGAACGAATGGAATCTGTATTTTCTTGTGTGAATGGTGTCCCGTTGTTAAACATATATGATTTGAACCAAATTTAAATTATGTTAACACAACAACACCAACATGTAACTTTCAATCTCTACAACCACATAAACATTTTAATAGCTAGCAACAACAATATTAACATGACTAACATAAATAAATTGCACGCGTATGGATAAAGTGATTATCTTAACTCTTGAATCTCTAATGTCTCTAAAGATAATATCTAACATATGTTTCATAACATAATATCTACACACACGGTCGACCTGATAGATATTGAGGCCTAAAGCGGATTTTAAATAATATTAATATTAAATATTAAAAATAAAAAACTAACTTAAAACTATTTATTTAATTTTTATTTAATTTTATTCAATATGGTTTTTTGATCGAAAATAAAAGTGATTTACTCAATATTCAACTATACAATATTGATCATAAATAAAATTTATTAACTATTATTATTACTATTATTATTATTATTATTATTATTATTATTATTATTATTATTATTATTATTATTATGAGTATATGGCATAAAATGACCAAATACAAATATTTAAATATTTTTACAACAAAAAAAATGTTTATCTTTTATAAAAGTAGTCAAATTTTATGGTGCTTACTGGGTCCATATTATTTTTATTACTAATAATAATTGATGTCAATAACAAAAGTAGTGTAACACTGCATCTCTCCAATTATTTTCATGTATAGTATCTTTCGTTTTGTTGATTCTCTCTTCCTATTAAATCCAAGTAATTAAGGTATCGAGATTTTTTTTATAGTTATAACCAATAAAAAAGTGGACGGTAATAATTAAGCTATCAAAATTTTCCAATATTTTTCTCTTTCTTATACTAATTACTAGTATTAATACTAATGTAAAGAAAAAATAATTGGAGGCCCAAGGCAGTAGCCTAGGTGGCCTACCCTTTGGGTCGGGTATGTCTACATGCATTCACACAAAGCACAAGTAGTATACTAGAGAAAACTTAAAGAATAACACAAATAAGACCACTTACTTTTGAGAAAATGAATTTCGGTTTTTTTATTTCTTTGATTATGACATATAAGATTGTATTCCTGCATAGTTCTACATGTTGGAAAAAATTAAACTAAATAAAAATTATTCAAAATTAAACGTAATATTTTAGTATTATGAAGAATACCACTTACGCGCTAAGAATTCCTTTTATCTTTGGATCAAGACGATGGTGTAACGAGCATTGCATATTTACATAATTTTGTTTGGGACAAATGATTATTAGTTGTCATTGTTCACTACATAAACATCCAGAATAATTGATAAGGGATAAAAACGTGAATATTAAATAAGAGAAAATACAAATCATATATACTTACAAATTGATAAATGGTCATAGGTAAAAATTAATTTTCTCTGCAAATAATTTATTTTGTATGTACATTTGGATATCATTTGATGAACGTTGGGTAAATTGAATAAGGTATAAATTCAAAAAACCATACTTTTATAAACCTCTGTAAACCATACATTAGGTAACCTGAATAAGGTATGAGTCCAAAAAAACATATTGATGTTAACACAAATTTGACATTAAAGAAAATTATAACAATGAATATAATTTGAAATCACCATAAAAGTTGTACTTACGTGCACCATAATTGAAGTATGGTTATGTCAAGCAAATTAACACCCTTTAAAATATCCCTAATACAACTCCCTGCTATATAAAATTTATGTTTTGGATCATGTTCTAATTGTATCCAGAAGGAGTCTCCAAGATCCTCTACCGTTATTTTCAATCTACGTAATGGATCTGGTTGAGGTTCTATGGTCTCAATCTTATAAAAGAGGACTGAAGCTGGATAACAACCTTTCGTACTTGCAGCATCCAAAAAAGATTCTCAGATATGTCTAATGTTTTAAATTTGGATGGACAAGTACACCCATCGATTTCAAATGTTGTATCACAAAAACAACAACATCGTCATAATAAGTAAATTTTAAGAACATAAACAACATCAACACACAACACATATTTTTAATCAGACAAAGGAAAAATAAATTTCATAAAACATACTTATATTTACCTCAATCACATCTTGAGTCATAATGTCATATATCTTCTGGGTCACACTCCCCTGCACCTCATTGGTCACCCTCTCAATCACATATTTGGTCACCCTCTCCCGCACCTTCTTGGTCAGCCTCTCTTGCACCTCCTTGATCACACTCTCCCGCACCTCCTTTGTCACCCTCTCCTCTACCTCGTTGGCTATCCTCTCCTTAACCTCCTGAATCACCTTATCTTCCACCTCCTAGGTCACCATTTCCTCTATAACCGCCCACTCCTTTTCTAATGTTTCTTCTATCTTCGCCTGTATATTCTCCTCCAACCTCTAATGTACTAGCTCTTCAATTTTATTTTTGTGCATTAATTTCATTCTTTGATGATGATCCAAAAATAACCTCAGGTTGATGCCTCTTCCAGCACCACGGACACATCCACCATGCTAACTAGTTTTAATCGCTTCTACCAATATATCATTATGGAACAAAGTCACAAACATTGGGTTTTCAACCACTGAATCCTACTGTACATATAAAAGTTAATTACCAAATTTAATTAATTACAATTAATCATGTTGAAAAATGAATCTACGTACAATCTTATGAGCAACTACAAGTGTAGCCTCTGATGTGAACTCGCTTCCCAATCTTTGACATGCTCTCTTTCATTTCTCATAGTGTGTTGGGACATGGCATCAATCAATGAATATAGATGGATCTCTCAACTCTTGTTCTTTTTACTTATTTTTTCTTTTATCATTGTCTCCTCCAATTTATCATATCCTACACCAGACATTCTATGAGAATAGATATTTTTTGCCCTATTCTCCTTTCCTTTATGACTCTTAACTAGGAACTCAAGAGTGTTCCGATAATTGACAAAGCTCTCCCAAACTTCTTTATCAATAAAACTATAAGTCATATATGAAGGCGTTAAGTTAGTATCTTTTGGATTTGTAATATAATCTATTGTGAGTTGTGTCTTAAAGACCCTCCAATGCCTCACTAGCATATGATATCCATTTTTTTGTCGGGTTATCATCTTCTAGAAGAATAAAAATATTATACATTTACATAATAAAGTTGGTATTATTATTAAACAAAAAATGGTCATATAGACTCGTAAAACAAATCATGAAAGTTAAAATAAATACCTTACGATAAGTCCATATACTATTTTTCAAATTTAAATCAACCTGGCTCTAATCATATAATAAAATGCTCAATTTTCTTCTATCAAGTAATGACACGTAACTCTTAAAATTTGTAGCATTTTCACCATAACATTTAACATTTTGTAAACAAAAATCAACCACCAACCTAATATCGGTGTTGCAGGCTTTTGTCAACTTGGCCATCATCATGACACCTCTAAAATTTCTTTTAATTTTAGTCTTAATAGACGTGATTGTAGAAGAGGTGTGGTTAAATCATACATCCATGTTGAAACAACAAACGATAATAAACATATTACCTCATAATCATTTTACTTAAGACAAGAATTTCATCAACAAAGACACCTAATCTGAGATTTATGGTACATATATATGGTATATATATTACTTCATATATTCCTAACAACACTTCATTAGAATAGAATCATAAACATTTTGCTTAAAACAACATCAACAAAAACAACACTAAAAATGAAAGTAAAAAACATATTTTACTTAACTCATGGTACACATGAACTTTACTTAACTCATGGAATATATGGACTTTTTTCAACATCAACACAACAAAGAAAAAACCTATTTCCATTTTTATCAACATAATCACAATAATAGAATCCACACAACAAAAACTAACTTTTATAAGTTAGCGCAGGGATAAAGTGAAGTGAGTGAGTTATGTACGAAATACGTGATATAGAAGATAAACAATGGTCGAGGAAGATTCTTTAATGTTTGGTTATCTTTCCTTCGTTTCAAGCTATGTTTGATCTTTAACGGTGTTATGGAATTGAAGGGAAGAAACACATGTTGATGTTCAAAAACTTAGGTGTGTTGGAATGGATGATGTTTAAAAATTGATTATGGAATATGAATTTAGATGTTAGGGCATTTAGATGGAGATGATGAAGAAGATGAATATCACCTAGGATATATTATCTGAAAATACCCTATAGTTTCAGAAGAGAATGATGATAAATGAGTGTTAGAAAGTAAATGAATAGATATCTCACTACAAAAAGTCTTTGAACTTGCCAAGGGTAAACCTAAAAAAAAAAAAAACATAACGTTGGTTGGGGTAAAGTCCCTCGCAACGTTCAAATATGAAGAAAAAAACAAAATTGCTTGGGGTCACCCCTCACAAAGAAGAAAGAGGAAAAATTTGAATTTTGAAAAATTTATTTCTGACGGCCAGCCCCTGACAAAAAGAAATGACGCCAAGTGTCAAATCGGAGGCAACATTTTGCGATGGGGCACCCCTAGGAAATATTCCAACGTGCATTAGCGAGGGGTTATCCAACGCCACCTAGACAACTTTTGTCACCTCACTACATTGTGCAAACTGCGCGTGCAGGCTGCATTTTTCAAAGTTGCAGTTAGCGAGGGGCTACTCCACGCTCTTGTTGACCGTTTCTTTTACGAGGAGAGACCCATCGTAAATAAACATGTACAACAAATCCGTTCAACCACTTCACCGCTTCACTTCTATTAATTGAATGAACACAAATTCCAAATCCACTTTTCTCCTCTCTGTGCAACTATATTCTTCTTCCTCTCAACTAAAACCCATTTCCATTGTTTCACAACATCATATCAATAATTTTTCAGGTAAATATATTAATTGGTTTTGTTATGTGTTTAATTTATTTTTAGAGTTACTTTGTATTCTTTATTTTGTTTTCATTTTTTGTTTTTCATGTATCAATTGGCTTATTTAAAAGGAGCAAGTAAAACTTTAAGAAATACAACAATTTGTTCATCAATTTCAGGTACACATTAATATTTTTTTTGTTTTTTTGGCATATAATATATTGAAGTAGTAGATATATTCTGTGGATATATTTGTTTTGTATGTTTTTGGTTTGTGTTACAATATAAACGGTTAAGTAATTTTTTTTTAAATTATTTTCGGATTAATTATTATATGGACTATATTTATTAATATTTTTTTATAAATAACTAATAAATAATATATATATATACATTGATTTGAAAAACAATATGTATATTTTAAAAAACAGTATATATATTTTAAAAATACAGTATATATATTTTAAAAAAAACAATTTATATTTCCTCTCGGTTGGACAATCCAACCGAAGGAATAAATAAATTAAAATTTAAAAAAGAAGAAGAGAAACACATTTTAAAAATATATAACTAAAACATAGAGAATAAATTTACTTGAAATTAAAAAAAAATTAAGGTGCCAATTAAAAAAATATAATAGATAAAATTTAAATTAAAAAGCGCCTTTTAAAATTTAAATAGATACATTATAAAAAAATGCAAGAGTTGTGATTCGAAGCGTGATCTCTTAAATCATATTTTCCCTCAGTTGAATGTATAAACTGAGAAAATAGATGATATATTTTTTAATTAAAAATTATATTTAAATTAAGTCGGCTAGTGAAAGCGACATTATTTTGGCTGAATAAAAAATTGAGGAAATTTTTTGTTATGAAATGTGAAAAAAAATCCAAATAACCATGTTTAAAAAAAATTTACCCCAAAAACCATCTTTTCAGAAAAATTATCTGCATGACCAGGTTTGGGAGGTGGCCTACACATAGGAGCCACCTCCCGTGGCGCCAAATTACATTTTCCCCTTCATATGCGCCATCTGGGGTGGCGCCATTGTGCATTTAGAACCTTCAAGCCACCTTGGGTGGCGCCTATATGTCCCCTATTTTTTTTTTGTTTTTTTTTTTTTTGAAATTGTTTTTACATTTTTTTTTATTTTTTTATTTTTTTATTTTTATTTTTTAATATTGTTTTAACATATTTTTAAAAAAATTTATTAAATAAATAATTAGACAGGTAGTGTTTAATGATATAAATAGGGAAGAAACATTACAAATACGAGAAATACAGGAAAAACATTACAAATACGGGAAGTACGGGACAAACATTACAAATACGAAAAAAAAAGAATATTTTTAAAACATTAAGATTATTCTATTCATGACCCCTCTGACCGCCAATTCCGCAATCTGGAATTGTTCAAATCTGTTGGAAAGGTTCTCGACGACCCCCTTCTTGACGACCCCCTAGCCCGACCCCCCTATTCCTTGGTTGTTCTTGTTGTGTTTGGGTAGGTGGGCCTCAGATTAGCCCCTCCATGCGCTCGTTGGACATGTAGTCTTGTATCATGTTGTCAAATAGTCGGGTCCCCGTGCCCTCAAAGATTGGTCTTGGCGGTGGAGTTGCGTCATATGGTCGGTAAAACCCAGCGCTTGATTGGCCTTGGAAAAAAGGCATTGTTTGTTGGGGTGTGGTGTAGCCATATTGTTGGTGTTGTGATTGTTGGGGTGTGGTGTAGCCATACTGTTGGTGTTGTGATTGTTGGGGGTGTGGAGTAGCCATATTGTTGGTGTTGTGATTGTTGGGGTGTGGAGTAGCCATATTGTTGGTGTTGTGATTGTTGGGAGGTATGGTAAAGTGACGATTGAGTGATCATTTGCTCGTTTGGGTCGTATTCATCATCTGGACCCATGTCGGGCCTGGGTTGCCTATTGGAGTTGGAGGGGCCGACGTCATGGTGTTGTTGGGTGAAGCCCCATGATTGTTGTTGGATGGGTTACCTAGTGGAGGTGGAGGGGCCGACGTCGTGGTGTTGTTGGGTGAAGCCCCATGATTGTTGTTGGATGGGTTGCCTAGTGGAGGGGTCAGCGTCATGGAGCTGTTGAGTGAAGCCCCATGATTGTTGTTGGATGGGTTGATTTTGGTAGGGCGTTGGTGTTGTTTGATATTCTTCATGGTAAGGTTGTTCGAAGGTTTGACGTTGTTGGCGTTGTTGGCGTTGTTGGGGTGGTTGTTGGTTGTATTGTTGTTGGCGGGGGTCGTGTAGGTAGTAGGGGTCGGACACATACATATCGGGGGTTGTGACTGTTCTATACCAATTCACGTAGTCTGCGGTTGGATACATCGGGAGTTGGGCAACAGGGAATTGTAGTAGACGGCGGCGACGCTGCTTCCACATCTCACAAAGTTCAGGTGCGAATGAATGATAATCTGCGTGATCCCATTGGTGATTGACTCTTCTAAGATGCCAACAACCCAGATCAGTGGGGGGATCTGGGATTGGTTGATGCATGCCAAACTGGAGTCTCACACTGTCAGATTGGTGCATCTCCACGATGTTGAACCTTATTATAGGTGTCACCGCAGTCCAAACTTCTTGGTCACTTTCGTTGGGCTCATGGTTTAGCATCAAGTATGGTCTCCAATTAAACTGCGTAGGAGAAAAGAATAATATATTATTAAAAAAGATGATGGATTGTAATACATCTATATGATCATATAAAAGTTTAGTGGTAATACATCTTCAGCTCAGAGGTGATCCAATAGTTGCCGATACAAAATAATATTCTCCCTCGGATTCTTGCTGTAATTCAATTTAGGATCACAGAACCTAAAAAAAAAGAGCAAACATGTTATTTCAGATTTTTATGTAAAAGAGAGTTAGCATTCAAGGGATAGCGTTGAAAAAGACGTACCTTGTTGCTTAAGGGAATGTGTAGTTGTTCCTGCCTGCAGGGGATAGCGTAGGCATTCTCCACCAACCCCATACTTGTAGGAGGAACGCACATCCATAGAAGGTGCACTTCTCGGCAACCGTGTTCTTACAAAGCGATTGGTATAACATCGCCAAAACGGCAGACCCCCAACTATATTTCCTAATCTTGCTAATACTATCAAATTTACTTAAATAAAAAAAGTTGACAGTGTTACCTGTCGACTCTGGGAATAAAAGGTTACCAAACATTAGCATGATATAGACCTTAGTCAATAACCAAACATCATCCTCGGTAGAGTTGTCGTGCATACAGAGTTCATCATAATAAGATTTAAGGGAGGCCAGACTGATACCCTGGCCTCTTGAACCTTGAGTAGGCACAACTAGATCTCTTCCCAACACTCTCTCACATAGTGAATTAGCATGTTGAATAGATCCATTAACAGCCTTGCCATCAATGGGCAGACCAAGCAACATATAAACATCCTCTAGAGTAATCGTACACTCACCTATTGGAAGATGAAACGTGTGGGTTTCAGGCCTCCATCGCTCTTGTAACGCAAGGATGAATTTTCTGTCGATGGTGTTGTTGTGCATTTTTATGACATGTCCGAAGCCACATGCTTGTAGATTTGGAATGTTCCTCTCGTCATGTTCAACATAGGTGTGAGAACGTGTACGGAATCGGTCAACATCCTAAAAACCACGAATAAATAGATTAAACTGGATATCATATAAGTATAGATGTTTAGAAAAAAATAAGTATGAACTTACATATGTCGCCAAGTTCGCTCTAGTTCCTCTGTGGTTTTCACCCATGGTAAGAAGTTGAGCCATTTTTTTGAACTCTGAAACTTTTCTGCGGATTTGAAAATGATAAGTGTTTGTGAAGATAACAGATGAAATGTTGATGAAAAGAGAGTATTCTATGAGAGTATTTATAGAGGGGGTGGTTGTTGCTGATGTTTAGTGCATGACAACCAAGTGGCGAGCATGCATGTGATACAGATCTCAAAGTAATAAAGAAGGGTTCACATGCATTTTGTGTTCTGGGCAGAATAGACTAGGCGTGCATGCATTCTATGTTATGTACAGAATAGACTAGACGTGCCTGCATCCCGTGTTCTGTGACGAATTGACTAGGCATGCATGCATACAGTGTTCTGTTGCAGGTAGATCACATGCACGCATAAGAGTGGGCCAAATTAGGGTTTTGCGTGTGGGGACCACAACTCCTACACATGTGCCATCCCATGTGGCGCCAACATACAAAATTAGGGCAAAAACAATTAATTAACACATATGCTGTGGTGGCGCCAACATGTACTTTTATTTTTTTTTATTTTTTTTTATTTTTAGGGTTTAGGGTTTCACGTTTGTTGTTTCACCGCAAATAATTAGTGTACAGTATGCGCAACTCGACTGTGCACGTCTGTGACAATACAGGTATTCATTTTCCATCAACTTTATTCGCATGTGATTGTACAATATGCACAACTCAGTATGGTTGTGTCTGGTCAAGTCGACTGTGCAGCAATGTCATGCATACCTCAAATCAACTCAGTACGTCTGTGACGATACAGGCATTCATTTTCCATCAATTTTATTCGCATGTGATTGTATAGTATGCACAACTCAGTATGGCTGTGTCTGGTCAAGTCGACTGTGCAGCAATGTCATGCATACCTCAAATCAACTCAGTACGTCTGTGACGATACAAGCATTCATTTTCCATCAGTATGCATTCATATAAACCCTAATTGACTTCACCCAATGTTCGTCTACATAAAGGAAGCCTCTAATGTGAAAAATAACACAACTCATTACACATCTCATTACACATCTCACTACACACTCAACAATGGCCCCTCCACAATACATTATCAACGCTCATGTTTTTGGCGAGACATATGACAACGAAGAAGTTGGTTTTCTGTTTAGAAACGTTGAGGTTACACTATTTTGTTTAAGCAGAAAAGCAAATTTCAATTACTTCAAAGAGAGATTAGAGACGAAGCTTGCACTGGGTGGTGTATTCCAATTTTTTTACCAATATCGATTTCTTCGTGGGGACAACCCGGTCAAGTTTATCCAAGTTGAGATCAAAGATGATGAAGACGTGCAAAATATGTTCGCCAATCATGAGTATTTTGGTTACGACTACATAGAACTGTATGTTACTCTACCAAAAGTTCAACCCACGCAATTGGTTGAGTCACAAGTCATTGATGCACTTGAAGACGAGTAAGCAGAGGTCGACGTTGTAGATGAAGAAGAAGAAGCACCGGAAATAGAATTTGATAACTTGGTCAACGAGGAAAGTGAAGACAAACCGGACGTTGTTGTGCCACCAGATCAAGTGCATATGCCTCCAGCGCACATGAGGAACTTGAACTTTGATGGGGATGAACCATCGACTGATATTTTCTATGATCCATATACTCAAACAGATGCACGGTTAAAAGAAGGAGACAGATTTCGTTCAAAGGAGGCATGTATCATGGATATAAAAAGATTTCATATGGCAAACAATGTTGATTTTAAAGTTGATCGCGCCAACGTTGAGAGGTACAAAATTAAGTGTAGAAACACTGATTGTGGATTCAGGTTGCATGCATCATACAGGAAGAAAAGTGATTCATGGGTGATATGATATATTTCCCAAGATCGTGTGTTAACACAAATGTTTCACAAGATCACCGTAAGCTAAGTTATGATATTATATGTCAAGAAATCTTGCCTCTAGTTGACAAAGATCCATCGTTAAAGGTGAAAACGATAATCTCTCATATCGTTGCAACTTACAATTACACTCCGTCTTATAGAAAGGCGTGGCTGGCGAAGACCAAAGCGATCGAACTTGTGTATGGAAATTGGGAGGATTCGTACAAACGACTCCCACGTTTCTTATATGCGCTTCAAATTTATGCTCCTGGAACCGTTACTATTTTAGAGACCCTTCCGGCGCAATCTCCAGACGGAACGTGCCTTCAAGGAAATGTGATATTCCACAGGCTTTTCTGGGCTTTCCGCCCATGTGTTCAAGGATTTGCGTATTGCAAACCAATTATTCAAATAGATGGCACTTGGTTGTACGGAAAATATAAAGGGACCTTGTTGATGGCTGTGGCACAAGACGGAAATAATAACATTTTTCCTGTTGCGTTCGCTCTTGTGGAAGGAGAAGCTGCTGGAGGTTGGGGTTTCTTTCTCAGAAATCTTCGGACACACGTTGCCCCCAACCTGGACTCTGTTTGATTTCAAACAGACATGCTTCCATCGAGAGTGCGTACAACAATCCAGCAAACGGGTGGCAAAACCCACCTTTAACGCATGTTTACTGTATTCGACACATTGCACAAAATTTCATGTGAGAGATAAAGGACAAGGCTCTTCGGAAGACTCTTGTCAATGTCGGATATGCATTAACTCAACCGACGTTCCAATATTATCGACATGAAATTGTAGCGGCAAATCCAGATGCAGGCAGATGGGTAGATAATCTAGCTAGAGAGAAATGGACCAGATCATACGACAACGGGAAGCAATGGGGGCACATGACTAAAAATCTTGTGGAGTCTATGAACGGAATGTTTAAGGGCATCAGACACCTTCTGATTACTGCCTTG